>NC_054484.1:10987531-11287531 GCF_017639515.1 Carcharodon carcharias | reverse complement strand
TGTACCAGGTTGTGGTTGCTATCACCAAAATGCTCCCCCACTACCACCTCAGCCACCTGTCTGGCTTCATTCCCCAGAATTAGGTCCAGCAATGTGCCATTACTTGTTGGACCCTTTTCATATTGACCTAAAAGTGTCTCCTGTACACATTTCAAGAAATCCACTCCAACCAAGCCCTTAACACTATGTCTATCCCAATTAATGTTGGGAAAGTTGAAATCACCTAATATAATTACCCTATTGTTATTGTTTTTACACAACTCTGCAAATTGTGCACATATTTGCTCCTCACTTTCCTGCTGACTATCTAGCTCTACCTTAAAAATATTCAAAGACTCTGCTTCCACTGCCTTTTGAGGGAGAGTTCCAAATATTTTCAATCCTCTGGGAGAAAAAAAATCTCTTATTATCTGTCTTAAATCAGCAACCCCTTCTTTTTTAAAACAGTGACCCCTGGTTCTAGATTCTCTCACAAGAGGAAACATCATCTCCACATCCACCCTGTCAAGACCCCCCAGGATCTTAAAGGGTTCAATCAAGTCACCTCTTACTCTTCTAAACTCCAGTGGATACAAGCCTGATCTGTGCATTCTTTCCTTATATGACAACCCACCCATTCCTTACGTTTGTCCAATAAACCTTCACTGAACTGCTTATTAAGCATTTACATCTTTGTTTAAATAAGGAGACTAGTACTGTACACAGTGCTCCAAATGTGGTCTCACCAATGCTCTATACAACTGAAGCACAATCGCCCTATTTTTGTAATCAATTCCACTCACAATAAATTATAACATTCTATTAGCTTTCCTAATTACCCACTGTACCTGCATTCTAGCCTTTTGTGATTCTAGGGCACTGGGACACCCAGGTCCCTCTGAATGCCAGAGCTCTGCAATCTCTCACCATTTAGATAATAAGCTTATTTTTCATTCTTCCTGTCAAAATGAACAATTTTACATTTGCCCAATATGTCTGACATAGATTGGCTAACAACGTTGATCAGTTAAAATACAGTTTGTGCCGGAATCCTTTGCCTTGCCAACACAAAAGTAACCTGTTCAACAAACAATCTTCAGCCCTCCGAAAACAACTTTGGTATCAAACACACTGAATCTTATCTCTGGCAAATGTTTGGTTTCCTATCAGGAACACAGGGTGTGACTGAAGAAAAGACAGGGTACAGTTACAAAGATACCCAGCACCTAAAGCATACATTTAGACAGACTGGAAAAATGTAAATTCAGATGTTATTTCTGGACACTGCCCCCATCTCTGATGAAGGTGGATTTTCATGTGATAATCATTCAAATTGCCAATGGCTGCATTCGGTTGCTGAGTTTAGGCAAATTATTTTTGGGGAGCATCATAGCCGACCCAACTCTCTCCTCATCATCAACTACTAGAAAGAAAGAAAGATTTGCTTTTCATATTGTCAGGGCCCAAAGGACTTTTGCAGTCCATTTGAAATGCAGTCATTATTGCATTTTAACAAACATGGCAGCCAACAGGCTCCCATCCAACAGCAATGCGATAATGACCAGATAATTTGTTTGAGAGTGTTTGATGAGGGATAAATAGTGGATAGGACACCATGGATAGGACACCACGGGGCACCAGGATTCTCCTGCCCTGCATTGAATAATACAGTATGATCTTTTATATCTGCCTGAGATCACAGTTCGGCCTAGGCTTGACATCTCATCTGATAGATAGTCCCACTGACATAAAAATGTTCCCTCAATGCTGCAGTCAAGTTTCAGCCAGGATTATGTACTCATATCACTGAAGTGGGATTTGAACCATAAGGCCATAAGACATAGGAGCAGAAATTAGGCCATTCAGCCCATCGAGTCTGCTCCACCATTCAATCATGGCTGATAAGTTTCTCACCCCATTCTCCCACCTTTTCCCCATAACCTTTGATCCCCTTGCCAATCAAAAACCTATCTATCTCAGTCTTAAATACACTCAATGACCTGGCCTCCACAGCCTTCTGTGGCAATGAATTCCATAGATTCACCACTCTCTGGCTAAAGAAGTTTCTCCTCATCTCTGTTCTAAAGGTCTTCCCTTTACTCTGAGGCTGTGCCCTCGGGTCCTAGTCTCTCCTACTAATGGAAACATCTTCCCCACGTCCACTTTATCCAGGCCTTTCAGTATTCTGTAAGTTTCAATCAGATCCCTCCTCATCCTTCTAAACTCCATCGAGTATAGACCCCAAGTCCTCAAACGTTCCTCATATGTTTTGCCATTCATTCCTGGGATCGTTCTCGTGAACCTCCTCTGGACCCTCTCCAGGTCCAGAACATCCTTCCTGAGATACGGGGCCCAAAATTGCTCACAATATTCTAAATGTGGTCTGACCAGAGCCTTATAAAGCCTCAGCAGCACATCCCTGCTTTTATATTCTAGTCCTCTTGAAATAAATGCCAACATTGCATTTGCCTTCCTAACTACCGACTCAACCTGCAAGTTAACCTTAAGAGAATCCTGGACTAGGACTCCCAAGTCCCTTTGCACTCCAGATTTCTGAATTCTCTCCCCATTTAGAAAATAGTCTATGCCTCTATTCTTCCTACCAAAGTGCATGACATCACACTTCCCCACATTGTATTCCATCTGCCACTTCTTTGCCCATTCTCCTAACCTGTCCAAATCCTTCTGCAGCCTCCCCCCTCCTCAATACTACCTGTCCCTCCACCTATCTTTGTATCATCTGCAAACTTAGCCAGGATGTCCTCAGTTCCTTCATCTAGATCAATAATGTATAAAGTGAAAAGTTGTGGTCCCAACACTGACCCCTGTGGAATTCCACTAGTCACCACCATCCTGAGAAGGACCCCCTTATCCCCACTCTCTGCCTCCTGCCAGACAGCCAATCTTCTATCCATGCTAGTACCTTGCCTCTAGCACCATGGGCTCTTATCTTACTAAGCAACCTCCTGTGCGGCACCTTGTCAAAGGCCTTCTGGAAGTCCAAGTAGATAACATCCATTGGCTCTCCTTTGTCTAACCTACTCAGTACCTCCTCAAAGAATTCTAACAGGTTTGTCAGGTATGACCTCCCCTTGATGAAACCATGCTGACTTTGCTCGATTTTACCATGCACTTGCAAGTAATCTGAAATCTCATCCTTAATAATGGACTCTAAAATCTTACCAATGACTGAGGTCAGGCTAATCGGCCTGTAATGAACCTATAACTATCTCAGTCAGCAGCAAGTGTGCTATCACTAAGTCAGTACCTACAGTATGGTACTTTTGCCAATCTTTTGCTGAAGTCATGAAGTCACAGTGGGCAATCAGGAAGACCCTAGGAAATCAATAACTAGCTGTTATTAATTATAGCTAGGTTTAAAGGGACAGCCACTAAACCAAATCAAACAAAAATGTATATTGCTGAAAAAAGACATTGTGTTGAAGCTTTTCGTCTTGCACTCATCAGGACAATTGCACGAATACCAATGTCAGGGAAGCAACAACTTTATACTGTATGAGAAGAGAGTGCTGGTTGGGTGGCAAGTGGTCTCTGATTGGTAGAGGCATTGCCATGGAGAATATATCTGTTAATGTTGACTGACAGTTACGTTGAAAAGAATAAAAGAAAGGGTTGTATTTTTATAGTACCTTAATAACCTCAGGACATTTCACTGTGCTTCCAAAGTTATCTCCTAACCTCACCAGTCCTCTCATGTGGACATGGACAATTGTTCTTTAGAAGAAACTGGAAACAGCCAATTAATAGTACAGAACTTGAAAAGAGAGCCGAAGCTTTTCATCCTGCACTCATCAGGACAAAGGAATACCAAATTTCAAACCATCGCTACAATTTATACTACAGGAGAAGGTGGTGCGAAAGCAACATATGTTAAAATGCAGGGGCCTGTTCTGTGCAAACAAGGACCTGTCCCCTGGGGAGGCAGGGATGTAGTGGTATTGTCAGTAGACCGGCATTCCAAAAATCCAGTGTAATGCTCTGGGGATCCCAGGTTCAAATCCCACCACAGCAGATGATAAAATTTGAAAGGCAATTTGGGATGGACAATAAATGCTGGTCTAGTCAGTGACACCCACATCCCATGAACAAATACAAAAGGAACATTTTCAAGTGTGTGCTTTTTCTGAATTATCCTGGAGCTACGAGAGCCAAGAGTTCCCCCATTGCTTTCTCCATGGCAATGCCTCAGCCAATTAGAGTCAACCTGCCAACCAATCAGCACCCTTTTCTCCTGTAGTACAAATTGTCGCGATTGTTTCAAACTTGGCATTCTTATGTTTGTCTTGATGAGTACAAGATGAAAAGCTTCACTAACGTGTCTCTCTTTTTAGCAGTACTGGAAACTATGCTGTGTGCTGCCACATCCTGCAATATATACCTTTATAAGCATAAGTAAGAAACTTTCAGAGACCATAAGAAATAAGACCATAAGAAATAGGGAGGAATAGGCCATTTGGCCCATCAAGCCTGCTTTGCCATTTAGTAAGATAATTAATCCGATTGTAGAATTAACTCCACTTTCCTGCCTGTCCTCCCTAACACTTGATTCCCTTGTCAATCAAAAATCTGTTGAACTCAGCCTTGAATATGTTCAAACACCCAACCTCCAGTGCTCTTGGTGAAAGAGTTCCAAAGATTAATTACTTTCCGAGAGAAGAAATTCCTCTTCATCTCCCTCTTAAACGGGAGACACCTTATTTTTAAACTGTGCCCCCTAGTTCTAGATTCCCCACAAGAGGAAACATCCTCTCGGCATCTAACCTGTCAAGACCCCTCAGAATCTTACATGGGCTGAACTGTACGCTGATCGGGCGGCCGCGTGCCTGACCCAATCGGGCGTGAAATCGCACAAGAAGACTTTGGGTGAGTATCCCAATGTCATCCCGTGCTCACCGCAATATTTCAGTTGGCGGACGTGCACAAAAGTCGGAAGAGCACCCGCCAACAATCAAGAAGGCAATTAAGCCCATTAACGGCGCAATTGTCTGTCATGTTACGGTGCCCTTCCAACCTTACAGTTGGCAGACAGGCAAATCGGCCTGGCGGCCTTTGCGTTTTTCAACAAATCTCATCCAACCGCAGGATGAGATTTCTGTAACGAAATGAAATATAAATAAATTTCTGTGGGCAGTCTTTTCATACGCTTAAAATTTCAGGCGATTTATTATGATGCGTGGGCACTTTTTTCAGCTTTGGAAACCTTTAGTTTTGATTTTCCAGCTCTTCAGCTCCATAAGGCAGCTCTCTGCCTTCAGGAAGCCTTCTCCCTTCTCTCAGCGCTCGCCCGCACCTGCCAGAAACGGCATCGCCCACCCTCCACCCCCACCCCCCACCCCCCCACAAGCCCGGCAGTGCTGAGCTTTGCAACACGCATTTCGCACTGGCTGGTCGTCAGTGGGCCAGCCAGTGTGGAATCACGGTCCGGGGACGATCGCGGTCGGTTATCCGTTTCCCGGTTGATCCCAGGCCCGCCGATTGCACCCGCCTGTCCAGCTGAAAATTCAGGCCCATGTTTCAATAAAACCACCTCTCATTCTTCTAAACTCCAAAAAGTATAGACCCAACCTGCTCATCCTTTCCTCATAAGACATCACTTTCCTTGCAGGAATTAGTCTAGTGAACCTTCTCCAAACTGCTTCCAATGCAAGTAAACCCTTCCATAGGTGAGGGGACCAAAACTGTACACAGGACTTGATGTGCAGTCTCACCAATGTCCTGTAAGACTTCCCTACTTTTATACTCCATTTCCCTTGCAATAAAACCAAAATTCTATTTGCATTCCCAATTACTTGCTGCACCTGCAAGCAAACTTTTCTCTGATTCATGTACAAGGACTTGCTGATTGCTCCGTATGGAAACATTCTGCAGTCTCTCTCCATTTAAATAATATTCTGCTCTTCTATTCTTCCTGCCAAATGGTCAACCTCACATTTTCCCACATTTCAATCCTTCTGCCAATTTTTTGCCCACTCACAACTTTTTTACATCCCTTTGCAGGCTCCTTCCATGCTCCCAACAGCTTGCTTTCCTACCTATCTTGGTATCTTAATAAAATTTGGCTACAATACAATCGGTCTCTTCATCCAAGGCAATAATATAGACCATAGATAGTTGAGGTCCTTACACTGAGCCCTGTGGCACTCCACTAGTTACCGTTTGCCAGTCTGAAAAGACACATTTATCGTAACTCTCTGTTTCCTGCTATTTAGACAATCCTCTATCCATGCTAATATATCACTCCCAACACTATGGACTTTTATTTTGTGTAGTAACCTTAGCTAGTCATGGGTGATGCATCCTCCTTGTAGAGTCCTTCTTTCTTTGTTGAGAGCTATGAACTATCTCCTAAATGTCTGTCACTGCTTTCCTATTCTCTTAACTTATAACATATTTTCTCATTCCACTTCAGCCAACTCTGTCCTTATACCCTTGCAATTGCTTTTATTTAAGTTTAAGACACTAGCTTCGACCCAAGTCTCTCACTCTCAAACTGAATATGAAATTCCATCATGTTATGATCACTCTTACCTAAAGGATCTTTTACTATGAGATCATTTATTAATCCTGTATTGTTACACACTACCAGGTCTAAAACAGCCTGATTGGTTTCAGGGTGTATTATTCTAAGAAATTGTCCTGAATACACTCTATGAACTCATTCTTCAGCCTAACTTTGTCAATTTGATTCATCTAAACTATATGAAGATTAAAATTTCCCACAATTATTACAGTATCTTTCTTACAAGCCTCCATTTTTTTCTTGATTTATACTGTTGGAGCCTATTGGTCTTAACGTAGAAGCATTTTAATCAATAGTGAATTCAATGATCATATGGATGGTCTCAGATACTTACTCTGGGTATTTCTGTTAGAATTGTGTGCCACTTATTAGTGGAGATATGTCAGGATTGAGAGTTATTGACTCACCATCTTAGACAATGGGCTAATCGGTGCACGATGTTGAAGAGTCATCCCAATTTCAGCACTATGGCTTTTCAAAGATCAACAGGAGACATTGAATGTATTGCTAGGAAAATAATAGGTAGGTGCATGGCAATTGTTGAATGCATGGGCACTGAGAGTTATATTCTTAACAAAAAAAGTGTTGTTTGGTGGTACAGACCTTGAGAATTGCTAACGAAAAAGTGGACAAGCCTGATGACTGGAAGAAGTCAGTCTAATAACATTGGCGGGAAAACTACTAGCGACCATTGACAAGGAAAAAATCAATTCTAACTTGGAGAAGCTCGGCTTAATAAGAGAGTTGTACAGGTTTCTTAAAGGAAAGTCATGGGAGGCTAATCTGATCGACTTCTTTGATGAAGTAACAGGACAGGTTAATGAAGTTAGGGCAATAGAAGGAATTCAATAAAGTACCACATAACAGACTTATTGGTAAAATAGAAGCACTTTGGATTAGGGGGTGCTGATTACTTGGGAACTTAATGGACAGGAGGCAGAGAAGAGTGCTTTTCTGACCGGAGAGAAGTTTTCATTGAGGTCCTCTGTAAGGTCGATATTGGGACCATTACTTTTCTTGTTATAGAAAAATGACCTAAACTTGAATAATATGAAGTAAAATTTTGAAGTTTGCGGATGTTACTAACCTTGGTAATGTAGTAAGGGATGAGATATATGGCAGCACATTTCAGGAGGTATCAGCAGTTGAGTAAAACGGACAGACGTGTGGAGGATGAAATTTAATGCTGCACAGGGTGAAGGGATGCACTTTGGGACAAACCACTTGCAGAGGTCGTACAATCTAAATGGCATTATTTTGGGGAAAGTGCAAGAGCCGGGGGACATTAGGGTGCACACTCGCAAATATTTGAAAGTAGCAGGGCAATATTGATAAGGCGGTTATGTAACTAGATGGGATATTTGGCTTTGTAAATGAAAAGACAATATAAAACTTTACAAATCTCTGGTTAGGCCTGAGCTGGAGCATTGTGTCCAATGCTGCACTACACACTTGTGGGAAGTATGTCAAAGCCTTGAAGAGGGTGCAGGGGAGCATTAACTGGTTGGTAACAGGGGCAAAGGTTTTCAGTTATATGGAGAAACAGGGATTGTTCTCCTTAGAGCAAGAGAGGATAAAGACAAGATCTTATAAGAAGGGTTTTGATAATGCGGGTAGAGGAAAACTGTTTTTTTTTCTGGTAGGTTCGTTGATAAGAGATCATAGGAAAAAATTGGCAAAAGAACTCGAGGTTAAACTTGGAGAAATGGTTTCTCACAGGTGGTTGCTAAGACCTGGAATGTACCATGTGAAAGGATGGGGAAGCAGGTGCCATAGAAACTTCCAAAAGACGTTCGTACACTTAGTCGAAGAGCATTAATTTGCAAGGGTATTGGGAAAAGGCTTAAAGTGCTCAGCTCTTTCAAAGAGCCAGAACAGGTACAACAGGCCAAAAGGCCTCCTGTTCTATGATTGTTCCATTTGACAGATCAGGTCAGCACTAAAGCTGGGCCCTTTGTGATTCTAAATTAAATGGAATTGCATAGAAATTTACAGCTCAGAAACAGGCCTTCTCACATCCATCTACACCTAACCCTATTCAAACGTCCTTCTATCCCTCTCCCCTTCAAGTGCTTAACAAGCCTCCTCTCAAACCCATGTGGTACCAAGTTCTACAGCCTTACTGAAGTATCATCATAAATGGTCCCATAGTCAGCTGGAAACAAGGTAATTTAGCAACTTCCAAACATTTGTCAACTTTATACAGCTATGTACAGGGATGGGTAAGCACGAGGTTAATTCCTGAACCACCTCTCACTGAGCTCTCATCACACGTGATCTGACACTGATGATGTATATTAGTTATTAGCACAATAGCTACTAACCCTTTCTACTAAACTTACCACTTTGTGTACCCCTTTCTGCATTCCCTATACAACTTATTGATGTCTGTCTTGTATTCACAGCCCGTAGTTTTGATCTCTCTACATCTACCTTATCAAAGCTTTCATAATTTTGCAGATCTCTATAGTAACCCCTCAGTCTTTTCTTTATGACAGGATAGTATCCCGGCCTATTCAAGCTTCCTTGATAAACATACCTTCTCAGTTCTGGTACCACCCTCGTAAAGTTACTTTGAACCTCCTCCAGTGACTGCATTCTTTTTATGATATGATGTTGTTCCAATCCCCGTAGGGGGTCGGAAGCCAAAATAGCCAACAAAATTTACCAAATGACCCTCAAATGAAGAAATTACCAGCAAGGTTCCACGAGCTCAAATCAAACATGAATAAACAGTCAAAAAAATACTTCAAACAAAATGGTAAATTTCACTTTAAGTTGTCGGTACAATGAGGAGACATCTTTCACAACCACAAGAATTTTCCTTCGCCCTTCGTATAAAATTGTCTCTTTACCCTCTCTTGCTCTAAGGAGAACAATCCCTATTTCTCCATATAACTGAAAACCTATGTCCCTGCTACCATTCTGTTAATGCTCCCCTGTACTCTCTTCATTATATAGCTACACAGTTCCACAATATGCTGTTCTTTATTCATGCAGGATAGGTCAGGAGCCCTAATCAACAAAAGCTTTCACCCTCAAGTGTCATGGGCATGATTATCATCAACAAAGCACACTTCTGTGAACCCTCTCTCCCTCGGATGATTACAGTTCTGATGGTGTAGCTTTCCAGGGTTCTTTATCAACCAACTAACCAACAACATCCCAATTTACGGTTTGGCCACTTCTGACACACAGCTCTCTACTGTCTCTGAGTTATTCACACAGCTTTCCAGGTTTCAGATCATTTTTAGTCACCTCGCACAGTTCCTCCAAGAGCTCTCGCCTCCTTTTCTGCCAAACACAAAAGCTGACTTCTTCCTGAAAGTGATTTGCTTCTTCTCCTCACAAGAATTCAGTGTATTCCTCTTTCTGTACTCCACTTTATCTTTGCGTCTGCATCTGGGTCTTATCCCTCTAGCCCCTCTGCTTGTAGCTTTCCTTTGTGTCTGGCAGCCACAGCATTCAAATCTTAACTTCCTTCCTGTTGGCATGTTCGAGGGTCGTGAGTGGACCAGTATTTTTTATAGCGTAATCCAAGAAAGCTCCAGTTGAACCCATTGAAGTCATTTTCCAACGTTCTTAAAAACAAGCTGTTAGGACTAACAAAGGCTCATTATAAGTATAACATAAATTCTCTACTTTGCAATTCTATCCCTCTAGAACATATGGTCTTATGTCACTGCTCTTAGTGATTTATGTATCAGTACCCTAAGGTTCCTTTGATACTTCAACCTTTTTAGATTCTTATTTTTCATAGTATAGGCCTGCCCTTATCTTCCTCCCAAAGTTTAACGTGTTGCGTGGAATCGTCCCAGATTGGCATTAAGTGCGGTAGCGGGTGTGAAAATGGTTGTTTTACCCGCCAGCTGCAAAGGGGGTTTTCACACTGTATTGTCCCCTTCTTGGTACTTCCCACCTGATTAATAATATACTCACAGGAAACACTGCAGGTCGTTGGCGGACAGGCTCGGATTGGCCCGCCACGCTGTGACCTCAGCGCTTCCTCGCTCTCCGGGCGCCACATTTAAAGCGCACCAGAGCGCAGCCTACTTCATCCCTTCAGACCAGGGCTGTCCCAGGTCTCAGATGACCCCGAAAGTAAAGAAGACGTCAGCCCCCCGAAATTTAGTGATACCTCTCAGGGGCACCTGCTGGACGCAGTGGAAAGCCAGCACTGTGCCCTCTATCCCAACTCTGTGGGCGCAGCAGGTCCACCAGAGTCACCAATTCAGATGGTGGACAGGTTCGGGGGAGTCAGAGATCACAGAATTCCCAGCCTCTGATCTGCTCTTGTAGCCACAGTATTTATGTTATTGATTCAGTTAAGTTTCTGGTCAATGGTAACCCCAGGATGTTGAAGGTAGGAGATTCAGCGCTAGTAATATTGTAGAAAGTCAAGGGGAGAGGGTTTGATTCTCTCTTGTTGGAAATGGTCAATGCCTAGCACTTATGTAATGCAAGTATTGCTTGCCACTTAACACCTCAAACTTGAATGTTGTCCAGGTCTTGCTGCATGCAAATGCAGACTGCTCCTGTATCTGAGGAGTCATGGGTGGTACCAAACACTGTGCAATTATCAGCAAACATTCTGACCCATTGATAGATGACAGGAATTGATGAAGTAGCTGAAAATGATTGGACATGGGACACTGCCCTGAGGAACTCCTGCTGTGATGTAAAAACAAAAAGTGCAGACACACTCAGCAGATCTGGCAGCATCTGTGGAGAGAGAAAGAGAGTTAATGTTTCGAGTACATATGAGTCTTCTTCAGAGCTAAAGACAAGTGGAAATGTGATGGATTTTATATTGTTTAAGAGGAGCCTGGAGCAGCTGGGGAAAGGTAGAAGGTCAGGGATAGGTGAGAGCTAAGGAGAGATTGACAAAGATGTCATGGACACAAGGCAAAGGGAGTGTTAATGGTAGCGTTAAAGATTAAAGAAGGTGCTGATAGTGGCATGAAGGTAAGAGCAGAATGTGTTAATAGAATGTGTTATTTCAGATTACCTCAGTCAGAAGTGCTGAGTGGATGACCCATCACAGATGCCAGTCTCCAGCCAATTCGATTCACTCCACCTGATATCAAGAAGCGGCTGAAAGCACTGGATACTGCAAAGATTATGGGCCCTGACAATATTCCGGCAATAATGCTGAAGACTTGTGCTCTAGAACTTGCCGCGCCCCTAGCCAAGCTGTTCCAGTACAGCTACAACACTGGCATCTACCCGGTAATGTAGAAAAATGCCCAGGTATGTCCTGTACACAAAAAGCAGGACAAATCCAACCCAGGCAATTCCCGCCCCATCAGTCTACTCTCAATCATCGGTAAAGTAATGATAGGGTCATCAACAGTGCTCTCAAGTGGCATTTGCTTAGAAATAACCTGCTCACTGATTCTGAGTTTGGGTTCTGCCAGGGTCACTCAGCTCCTGATCTCATTAAAGCCTTGGTTCAAAAATGTACAAAAGAACTGAACTCCCAAAGTGAGAGTGACTGCCCTTGACATCAAGGCAGCATTTGACCTCGTGTGGCATCAAGGAGCCCTAGCAAAACTGGAGTCAATGGGAAAACTCTCCACTGGTTGGAGTCATACCTAGCTCAAAGGAAAATAGTTGTGGCTGTTAGAGGTCAATCATCTCAGTCCCAGGACATCACTGCAGGAGTTCCTCAAGATAGTGTCCTCGGCCCAACCACCTTCAGCTGCCTCATCAATGACCTTCCTTCCATCATAAGGTCAGAAGTGGGGATGTTCGTTGATGATTGCACAATGTTCAACACCATTCGTGACTCCTCAGATACTGAAGCAGTCCATGTCCAAATGCAGCAAGACCTGGACAATACCCAGGCTCAGGCTGTCAAGTGGCAAGTAATATTCACACCACACAAGTGCCAGGAAATGACCATCTCCAACAAGAGAGAATCTAACCATCACCCCTTGATGTTCAATGGCATTACCATCACTGAATCCCCCACTATCAACATCCTGGGGGTTACCATTGATCAGAAACTGAACTGGTCTAGCCAAATAATTACTGCTGTTTCAAGAGCAGGCCAGAGGCTAGGAATCCTGGAACGAGTGAGTCACCTGACTCCCCAAGAGCTTGTCCATCTACAATGTGCTAGTCAGGAGTTTGATGGAATGCTCCCTACTTGCCTTGGATGAGTGCAGCTCCCATTACACTCAAGAAGCTTGACACCATCCAGGACAAAGCAGCCCGCTTTGACGGGCACCACATTCAACTCCCTCCGTTACTGATGCAGCAGTGTGTACCATCTACAAGATGCACCACAGGAATTCACCAAGGCTCCTTAGATAGCACCTTCCAAACCCATGGCCATTACCATCTAGAAGGACAAGGGCAGCACATAGATGGGAACACCACCAATTAGAAGTTCCTGTCCATGTCACACACCATCCTGACTTCGAAATATATCACGTTCCTTCACTGTCGCTGGGTCAAAACCCTAGAACTCCCTTCCTAACAGCACTGTGGGTGTACCTACACCACAGGGACTGCAGCGGTTCAAGAAGGCAGCTCACCACCACCTTCTCAAGGGCAACTATGGATGGGCAATAAATGCTGGCCCTGCCAGCGACGCTCACATCCCCTGCTGAATAAAAAGAAAATTCCAGCATCCTCCGTATTTTGCATTCATCCTGCAGTGATGTCCTGGGGTTGAGATGAGTGGCCTCCAACAGCCACAACTATCTTCCTTTGTGCTCATATGACTCTAACCGGTTATGAGTTTCCCCCCACCCTCCAAAGCCCATTGGCTTCAACTTTGCTCAGCCACTCAATCATCCTGATGTCACACTCAGTCAAATGCTGCCGTGACATCAAGGGCATTCTCACCTCACCTCCTGAATTCAGCTTGGACCGAGTCTGTGATCCAAGTCTTATGCCTCTGTAGTTATTGAAATTGACTGCAATGGCTTCAGTTTCGGGGAAATATCTGCTCAATTTTCTTACTTTGTTTCAATTAAGTGGCTGGGATTGAATCTCAGTACAAATTTAACTAAATCACAGCTTTCTCTCATGGGCACATTCAGTATCTGGTGCATCAACATTGAATGAATCACCATCCAATTAAAGCATAATTTTTTTCCAGTGGCTTTTTGCATTGTCAAGGCAAATGGCACCTTTTCAATCAACAACCTCTATCACTCCAAACACATTGAATCCTATCTTTGACTAAAGTACGCAATATTTGCTTTGTTATCAGGAGCATAGTGTGTCAGTTAAGGAAACACAGGGTGTAGTTACAAATATCTAAACTATATGTTATTGTAAACTTAGTGATTTTTAAACAGAGTGAAAAAGTATAAAGTATAAGTGTGTGTGATAAAGACACATAAAGTGTGCGTGACCGAGATAGATAGGTTCTTGATTGGTAAGGGGATCAAAGGTTATGGGGAGAAGGCAGGAGATTGGGGTTGAGAAACTTAGCAGCCTTGATTGAATGGCGGAGCAGACTTGATGGGCTGAATGGCCTAATTTCTGCTCCTATGTCTTATGGTCTTGTGATAAAGTATAAGTATTGTTGTTACTTTCAGGATTTCCCCTCCCATCTTGCTTAAAGGCACATTTCTGTGTAACAATTGTCCAAATGGGCAACGTAGATGTTCAGTTGGTGAATGCAAGCAAGTATTTATGGAGAGCATCATAGCTGCCCCAGCACCTTTCTCATCACAATAGACAATAAAAACAAATCAGCATTTATATTGGCCGGACTTTTACAGCCGTGGAGATGGGATGGTAAAATGGGGCGAGCCATTCTAAAACCCAGTGACTTCAGCAGGAGCATAAAATCCAGCTGTCATAAAATTCCGCCTATTGAGATTTTCATGCCCTCGGAATTTTGCAGAATGCTTCACAAGCAACTAATTACTTATGAAGTGTAGTTACCGTTATATAGTCAGAAAAACTGCCCCAACAACAGCGTGATAATGAACAGATAATCTGTTTATGGATGTTTGTTGAGGCATAAATATTGGTCAGGATGCTGGGGAGAATTTCCTTCTCTTCTTTGAACATTGCTTTGGGATCTTTTACTTCCAACTGTGATCCCTGGTTTCCGCAAGTAGATCACTGGTTTCATGACTCATGTGGAAGACAGCGCCCCAACACTGCAGCGACCCCTTCCTCTCTGTCTTCCTCTCCACAGATGCTGTCAGACCTGCTGAGTTTTTCCAGCTATACTTTTTTTTGTTTTTGTTTCAGATTTCCAGCATCTGCAGTATTTTGCTTTTATCTTACTGCAGCAACAACCTCAGCCCTGGATTGTCAGTCCTGGATTCTGTGTCCAAGTCTCTGAAGTGGGACTTAAACTCATGAGCATCTCATTCAGAGGCACGAGTTCGACACTGAGTCAAGGCCGACGATAAGGTATTTCTGCCAATCACCTGCTGAAATCTCTGTGGTCAATCAGGAAAAGCCCTAAGGAAATTTCTGGCAGCCATCAATTGTAACAGGATTTAACGAGACAGTCACTAAACGAAAACTTAAGCAACAAAATACACTTTATTTTGGTCACAGTGAAGGGATTTACAATTGACCAGAAACTTAACTGGACCAGCAACATAAATACTGCAGGTCAGGGGCTTGGAATTCTGCAGCAAGTAAATGACCTCCTGACTCCCCAAAGACTGTCCACCATCTATGTTTTAGCCCCTACTCTGTTTTGTATCTTTTTCTCTGTCCTCCTGATCTATGCTTTCCCTGCTGATATGAAAGGTGTGTATCTCCACGCAAGACCAGATGGGAAAATTCTCAGCCCATCAAGACTGAAAGCCATTCCACCCATTGAGTCTGCACTGGCTCTCTGATAGAGCATTCTGCCTGGTCCCACTCCCCTGCCTTAATCCTGTAACCTTGCACATTCTCTCTTTTCAGGTAGCAATCCAATTTCCTTATGAATACCTGCTGATGCAGCTCTAGTTGCTCAGATAGAAGGAAGAGCTTCAAAGGATATAGATGAGTTCAAGTTTATGGAGCATGGATGACAGGAGGTCGGCCAGGACTGCATTAGAATAGTTAGGTTGAAAGGTAGCAAAGGCACGTATGAGTGTTTCAGCACCCTATGAGTTGAAGCAGGAGTAAAGACAGGCAGAATTACAGAGGTGGAAGTAGTGATGCAGTGGATATGTGGTTGAGAACTCAGCTCAAGTTTAACTGGGGTGTGAAGGTTGCAAATAGTATGGGTCATCCTCAGACTGTGACCAGGGAGAGAGATGGAGTCAGTGCCTAGGGAATGGAGTTTATGGTGGAGAGTGAAAACAATGGCTTTGGTCTTCGCAATATTCAGTTGAAGGAAATTTCTGTTCATGCAGAACCGGATGTTAGCCAAACAGCATGACAAATCATTGATGGTAGAGGTTTTGAGAGAGGCAGTGATGAATAGAGGTGGGTGTTGTTATGTTTTATGTCTTGGAGATATGCAGAGATGATACACAAGATTCTATCTGTGTAGCAGAAGTTTTACTCAATGCTTTAAAATGTCTGCTCTCTTCACAGTACTACAGTATCTTTACAGTGCAGAAGGAGTCTATTCCACCCATCAAGTCTGTACTGGCTCTCTGAAAGAGCATTCCACCTAGTCCCACTCCCCTGCCTCATCCCCGTAACCTTGCACATTCTCTCTTTTCAGGTAGCAATCCAATTCTCTTTTGAACACCTGGATCGAACCTGCCTCCACCATCCTTTCAGGAAGCTTGTTCCAGAATCCAACCACCCTCTGCATGAAAAGATTTTTCATCACATCACAGCTTACCTCATTTTAGATTATTTTTCTAAATGACCACACCAAGGCTCAACTAATCACAAGGCGGTCAATGGTCAACAGACACATATAATGGAATTCTGAACAATTGAACAATTTAGCACTACACCTTACATGTGGGGCCTGATGTTGCATTTTTGGATAATGTCACCAACCGGGAGAATGTCGATGAGAAACAGAAGGGGATCAAACCTAGATCCATCAGCGCCCCCAGAAATAACTGTGCGGGAGCAAGGAGACAAGCTATGCCTGATGATATGAACATACTAACAAGGAGCAGGAGTAGACCATTCAGCCCCTTGAGCCTGCTCTGCCATTTAATAAGATCATGGCTGATCTGATAGTAACCTCAAATTTGCATCCCACATACCCCCAATAACCTATCACCCCCTTGGTAATTAAGAATCTATCCAGCCTCTGCCTTAAAAATATTCAAAGACTCTGCTTTTCAGGAAGGGAGTTCCAAAGGCTTTCAATCCTCTGAGAGAAAAAATTTTTGCTGCATCTCCATTTTAAATGGGCAACCCTTATCTTTAAACAGTGACCCTTAGTTCTGGACTCTCCCACAAGAGGAAACATTCTCTCCACATCCACCCTGTCAAGATCCCACAGGACCTTATATGTTTCAATCAAGTCATCTCTCACTCTTCTAAACTCCAGCGGATACAAGCCCAGCCTGTCCCACCTATCCTCAGAAGACAACCCACCCATTCCAGGTATTAGTCTGGAATTGTTCTGGCTATGACTGCATAAATCAGAATGGAAATAAGTAGGGGAGATCCGATCAGCTGTATGATAGAAGGGAGGCATTGGAGGAGGAGGATAGCGTGGGCAATGAACAACAGACAATAACTGTTGGCCTTTCCAGTGTTGCCCACAGCCTGAGACTGAATTTTAAAAATACACACTGACATAGAATTCACTTGTGAAACAGCACCAATCATTCCCTTTCTTTTCTGTAATTGCACATTTCAATTTTGAGCTTCCAGTGAATCAGCTAGAAACTGAACATGATAAATCAGTTGTTACCATCTGGTTAGGGACCAGTGACCTTTTGTTTAAAGGGCGGAATTTTATAGCGGCAGGATTTTAAGGTCCTGCCAAAGTCAATGGAGTTTAGAATGGCTCACCACATTTTATCGCCCCCTCCCCACCCTGACAAGGCCATAACATTCCAGCAATAGGGGAATAAACCCACAAGATTCCATGGTTTTAAACAAATAAATTAAACTTTTCTATACAAAGTGGAAAAGTAAACCAATTTACAACAGCTTTCTTATACTCTGATATTAGAATTACCATGAGGTAAATATGAATTAATGGACAAACTGTGGTCAAACACACCGCACTGCACATTAAATGGCATATGTGACCAAGACAGATCCCACGGATTTGTCAGCAACCCACCCCGATGTCAGTGACCACAGTGAGTCACAATATCTTGTTAAAATTCTGTCTCCCTCACAAGAGATTCCAACTCTTCACTTTTGAACATCTAGCCTCTGAATTCCCTCAAAAGCAGCTCTGCCTTGTGCTTCCTCAGATTGGCTACCTCCCAATGGTTAAATTTCTTATCTGAGATTGCAGTCCAGAGGATTCACACAAGTTAGACCCCTGCCTCTAATCACCAGCACAGCTCCAACTCTTTTGCAGACCGCTAGCTTCACTAATCTGGCACTGCCCCTGGGTTTCTCTGAACCCCAGTCTCCCAGCTGCACTGAGCTATAAATGGCTCCACGGGCTTCTCTGGGAAGCCAGAGTCTATTGGGCTTGTTCTGTTGGAAAAAATGGAGCCTTTATTGGTCCTTAATGGCTCAATGCTAATCCTGGTTGGAAATGCACTGTGTTTATGGTTCATGTTAATATTTTAGAGGAGTTGTTTAGTTCTGGGATGGTTAAAGCTTAACTGCAGAAAATTGAATAAATACAGCCAAAGCAGATAGGAACAGTTTGCTCAGAACCAGTGATCTTCCATCACATTTTGAGCTCCCCAGTCTTCTTTGAGCCCAAATTGCCTAGAGTGTGCCAACAGTTCCCTGGGCTTATCTGTGAGCTGCAAACCACACAAGGTCCAAACTGCAACCTTCACTGTAGCAAACAACTCCCTGGGCTTTTCTGAGCCCTAACTGCCTGAGGCCCACTAACAGCAAGCATCTGTTTGGTATGTAGCCTCATCCCAGCTGCAGAACACTCCCCTTCACAGCAAACACTCCAGCGAAGCCCACATCCTGTAAAATGAATAATAAAAAAAGAATGAAGGGTAGTGTCCTTTAGGGAAGTAAATCTGCCATCCTTACCTGGTCTGGCCTACATGTGACTCCAGGCTCAGAGCAATGTGGTTGACTCTTAATGCCCTCTGAAATGGCCTAGCAAGCCACTTAGTTCTCAAGGGCAATTAGGGATAGGCAATAAATGATGGCCAAGCCAGTGATGTCCACATCCCATGAGTGATTTTTTAAAAAAAATTCAATACAGGAGAACAAAGTAGTAAAACGGGAAATGAGGGTGATAGAATAGCAGGAAGGGACAGAGAAATAAAACCCAAGAATACACCAGTAGTCAAGACTAGATGTTGCAACAATAACAAAAAGACAAAACTTAAGGCTCTGTTTGTAAATGCATGTAGCCTTCATGACAAAGTAAATGAATTGATAACGCACATTGAAGTAAATAAACATGAAGGAATAGCCATTAAGGAGACATGGCTGCAGGATGAAAAGTATTGCTCCTTCAATATCAAAGGGTATATGATATTCAAGAAGAATAGGAAGCTAGGTAAAGGTAGAGAAGTAGCACTGTTGATCAAGGATGATATTTGTGCAATAGTTAGACATGACCTTGGTTCAGGAGGTCAGGGTGTAGAATAGGTTTGGGCAGAGATGAAGAATATTAGGGGAAAGAAGTCACTAGTGGGAGTGGTAGATAGCTTGCCTAACAATAACTACGAATTGGGACAAAGTATACAAGAAGAAATATTGGGTACTTGTGATAAAGGGACGGCAATAATCATGGGTGATTTTAATCTACACATAAACTGGAAAAATCAAATTGGAGGACAGCCTGGATGAGGAGTTCATAGAATGCTTTCAAGGTAGTTTCTTAAAAGAGCATGTTCTGGGACCAACCAGAAAGCAGGTTATACTGGTATTGTGAAATGTAACAGGATTCATTAATTACCTCAGAGCAAAAGGCACCCCTAGGTAGCAGCGACCACAATATGATTGAACTTTACATCCAGCTTGAAAGGGAGAAGAGTGGGTCTAAGACTAATATTTTAAACTTAAATAAGGGCAACTATGTGAGTATGAAAGCTGAGCTAGCTGAAGTGAACTAGGATACTAGGCTACGCGACGAATCAGTACAGAAGCAGTGGTAAACATTTAAGGCGATATTTCAGAATACAGAATATGTATATTCCAACTATAAAGAAAAATTCTAAAGGGAGGACCCACCATCCGTGGTTAACTAAAGAATTTAAGGAAACCATTGAACTTAACAAAAAAGCATACAACTGCACAAAGATGAATTGCAGGCCAGATGATTAGTCAGAATATAAAGAACGGCAGAGAATGACAAAAAGGTTAATCAGGGATAAGAAATTAGAGTATGAGAGTAAGCTAGCTAGAAATGTAAAAATGGATAGCAAGAGTTTCTACAAGTATTTAAACAGAAAAAGAGCAGGTAAAGTGAGTGTTGGTCCTTTAGAGAGTTAGAATGGGGAGTTAATAGTAGATGATAAGGAAATGGTGGATGAAATGAACAAAGATTTGCTTCTGTCTTCACCATAGAGAATACAAAAAACATTCCAGTAATGGCTGTAAATCAGGATGTGAAAGGGAGAGGGGAACTTGGTGAAATTACACTCACTGGGGAAGCAGTACTGAGCTAACTGATGGAGCTGCTGGCTGACAGGCCTCTGGGTTCTGATGGACATCATCCTAGGGTCTTTTAAAAGGTGGCTAATGAAGTAGTAGATCTGTTGGTGTTAGTTCCTTAGATTCTGAAAAAGATCGATCTGACTGGAAAGCAGCAAATATATCCCTTCTATTCAAGAAGGGTTGGAGGCAGAAAACAGGAAAATATAGGCCAGTTAGCTTGATGTCTGCCATGGGGAAAGAGTTAGAATCGATCATTAAGGAGATTATGGTTGGGTACTTAGAGAAACTCAAGGTAATCGCAAAGCGTCAACATGGTTTTATGAAAGGGAAATCAGGTTTAACCAATTTATTGGAGTTCTTTGAAGGAGTAACATACACGTGGATAAAAGGGAGACTGTAGACGTGCTGTACTTGGATTTCCAGAGGCATTTGATAAGATGCCACATCAAAGCTTATTGTGGAAAATAAAAGCTCATGGTGTAGGGGGTAACGTAGTAACATAGATAGAAGATTGGCAGATAAAAACAAAAAAACTGCGGATGCTGGAAATCCAAACCAAAAACAGAATTACCTGGAAAAGCTCAGCAGGTCTGGCAGCATCGGCGGAGAAGAAAAGAGTTGACGTTTCGAGTCCTCATGACCCTTCGACAGAACTTGGATTCACTCAAGTTCTGTCGCAGGGTCATGAGGACTCGAAATGTCAACTCTTTTCTTCTCCGCCGATGCTGCCAGACCTGCTGAGTTTTTCCAGGTAATTCTGTTTTTGTGTTGTAGAAGATTGGCTGGCTGGCAGAAAACAGAGAGTATGCTTAAATAGATCTTTGCCTGATTGGCAGGATGGATGGATTGACGAATGGAACCCTGCAGAGCTGTGTGCTGGGGTTTCAGCTTTTTACAACTTATATCAATGACTTAGATGAGGGGACTGAAGGCACGATAGCTAAATTTGCAGATAACACAAAGATAGGTAGAAAAGTATTTTGTGAAGAGGACATAAAGAGGTTGCAGACAGATATAGATAGGTTGAGTGAGTGTGCAAAAAGATGGCAGACAGAGTATAATATGTGAAAATGTGAAGTTGTTCACTTTGGCAGGAACAATAAAAACCAGTATTACTTAAATGGAGAATGGCCGCAGAAATCCGAGATGCAGAAGGGTCTAGGTGTTCTGCTGCATGAATCACCAAAAGTTAGTATGCAGGTACAGCAAATAATTAATAAGGCTAATGGAATGCTATCCTGTATTACGAGAGGAATTGAACATAAAAGTAAGGATGTTATGCTTCAGTTATACAGGGCATTGGTGAAACCACATCTCACATATTGTGTGCAGTTTTGTCCTCCTTATTTAAGGAAGGATGTAAATGCATTGGAGGTGGTTCAGAGGAGGTTTATTAGATTGATACCTGGAATGACTGGGTCATCTTATGAGGAAAGGTTAGATAGACTGGGCTTGTTTCCACTGAAACTTAGAAGAGTGAGGGGTGATTTAAGTTCATAAGATCCTGAACGATATTGACAAGGTGGACATGGAAAGGATGTTTTCTTTTGTGGGTGAGACCAGAACTAGAGGGCACTGTTTTAAAATTAGGGGTTGCCCTTTTAGAACAGAGATGAGGAAAAAGAATTCTCTCAGAGCGTTGTGCAACTTTGGAACTCTCTGCCTCAATGGAGGTGGGGTCAATGAATATTTTAAGGTGGAGGTAGATAAGTTCTTGTTAGGAAATGGAATCAGAGGTAGATGGGAATGTGGAATTCAAAACACAAACAGATCAGCCACGATCTTAATGAATGGTGGAGCAAATCTGAGAGGCTGAATGGCCTACATCTGCTCCTATTTCGTATGTTCATATGTATATATTACAGCCTTGGTTCAAACATGAACAAAAGATCTGAACTCCAAAGAGTGACTGCCCTTGATATCAAAGCAACATTTGACCGACTTTGGCATCAAGGACCCCTAGCAAAACTGGAGTCAATGGAAATCAGGGGGAAAACTTTCCACTGGCTAGAGTCATACCTAGCACAAAGGAAGATGGTTGTGGTTTTTGGAGGGCAATCATCTCAGTTCCAGGACATCACTACAGGAGTTCCTCAGGGTAGTGTCCTAGGTCTAACCATCTTCAGCTGCTTCATCAATGACCTTCCTTCCATCATAAGGTCAGAAATGGGGATGTTCACTGATGATTGCATAAAGTTCAGCACTGAAATGGGGCTTTCGAGCTGTATAGCAATCATGGGGTAAAAATGATTCTCAAACGCTATCTTATTAGGTGCAAAAGCAACAAAACAACTTTATTGCAGACACACGTGAGTCACACGGTTTGTTTCAGTAAACAGTATCACAAACACACCTGAGGACATCTCCGTTCTGAAGATGAGCCATACGGACTCAAAACATTAACTCTGTTTTTTTTCTCCACAGATGCTATTAGACCTGCTGAGTTTTTCCAGCATTTTCTGTTTTTGTTTCAGATTTCCAGCATCCACAGTATTTTGCTTTTATCTCCTGAGGACATCTTGCTGGATGATTGGTGCTTAGCACCCACTTTGATCCAGCAAATCTGTTCTGGACAGACTGCTCAGCGCTGATGTTATTTCCACAACTGAAGACGATGAATCCCACCAAGATGAGCTGTCCCTGGCTCCAAAGTTGACCTTCATGTAAAAGATTTCTCTCCTTCCATGACAGGGGTGGATGGACGTTGTCTGGGGCCATTTGGTCCTGACAATGGCCTCCTCCATTTCTTAATTAGATTAAATGATGATGGTTATCCTGTGTCATTGCTCTGATGTCCTAAATCCCTGTCCCGCTTAATGGTATCAGTTTTGTTGTAGTCTGCACTGTGATTGTAATGCAATTAGAAAAGCATATAAACTGCTTGAAACTCTGTTTTGTTGGAGAAGTCTCCTGGTTTACCAGTAGAGATTGCCTCCGCACTGGTGTAAAAAAATAAAGGCTGCTTGATGTTTGAACGAAAGACCCTCTGTTGAATGTTGGTTTGAAATACTCCACAACAGCGCCATTTGCAACTCCTCAGATACTGAAGCAATCCATGTCCAAATGCAGCAAGACCTGGACAATATCCAAACTTGGGCTGACAAGTGGCATGAAACAAAAGTGCCAGGCATTGACCATCTCCGACAAGAGAGAATCCAACATCCAATGTTCAATGGCATTACCATCACTGAATCCCCCACTGTCAACATCCTGGGGGTTACCATTGACCAGAAAACAAACTAGACTAGCCATATAAATACAGTTACTACAAGAGCAGGTCAGTAGCTAGAGATCCTGCAGCGAGTAACTCACCTCCTGACTCCCCAAAGCCTGTCCACCATCTACAAGTCAGGAGTTCGATGGAATGCTCTCAACTTTCCTGGATGAATGCAACTCCAACAACATTCAAGAAACTTGACACCATCTACGAGACGCACTGCAGGAACTCACCAAGGCTCCTTAGTCAGCACCTTCCAAACCCATAACCATTCTATCTAGAAGGTCAAGGGCAGCAGATAGATGGGAATACCACCACCTGGAAGTTCCCCTCCAAGTCACTCGCCATCCTGACTTGGAAATATATCGCCGTTCCTTCACTGTCGTTGGGTCAAAATCCTGGAACCCACTCCCTAACAGCATGTGGGTGTACCTGCACCACATGGACTACAGCAGTTCAAGTAGGCAGCTCACCACCACCTTCTCAAGGGCAGCTGGGGATGGGCAATAAATGCTGGCCCAGCCAGCGAAGCCCACATCCCTTCTATGAATTAAAAAAAAAATCAGAGTTAAGGAAAGAAAAACTTGCATTTATATAGAGTCTTTTTGCAGCCTAAGAATGTCCCATTAAGTGATACATCCATGTTCTTTTTGAAGGGTAGTCACTGTGGAAGCGTTGAGAATGTGGCGGTTTATTTGCGCACAACAAAAATCCACAAACAACACCTCAAAGATGAATCAATTGTATGAAATGTTATAAACGTATTGATGTGATAAATTCACTTACCTGCACATACAGGCAGGCTCTCTGGGGACTGACAACACTTTCCTTATTTCATTCTTTAAGTTCCCAGCTGCATGGGACAAAAGCAATGAACAATCATTTGTGACTGGTGCCAATTAATGAGGCACAGACCCGCAATTCCACTTCATTACGGGCGGGTTACCACACCCATAGAACTATATCCCATATCTGTTGTGCCCAGAGGCTCCCAGGGAGGCAGTGGAAATGCTTTTGATATGTCCCCGAAGCATTCCTGATGAGGTCAAACATCTCCACTGAATCACGGGAATTCCTGGCTTGTGACTGATGAAAATGGAGAAGGCTCATCCCGGAAGGCACCGAGCACATCAAGAGACTTTGGCCGGGATCCTCCAGCTCCGTCAGGCTGGGACCCACAGCCGGAGATTCCGCGGCCCAGCCAAAGTCCATTAACCTTTGTCGGGACCGGACCATCCCGGTGGCAGGTGGGGCTGGAAAATCCTACCCTTTGTCAGGAGTGCGCTCTGGTGAATTCAAGACGTCAGAGGGAGCGCACAAACTTCCAAACAACCCATCTACCCAACTCTTCAAGCACCACCTGCCCCGCATGCAGCAGAGTCTGCAGATTTGGCACTGGCCCCATCAGCCATCTCAGATCCCATCGAACCAGAGCAGAAGCAAGTCATCCTGGATCCCAAGGGACTACCTAAGAAGAAAATCCCAGCAAGAGGCAATGGTTCCACTGGGGTGGGTGGGGCAAAGAATTTAGCAAAATATTTACTCAATTTTTTTTTTAAAGTCCGCACCCACAATGGGGAAGGTGTTCCAGGATTTTGATCCAGCAACAGCTAAGATTAGTTCTCAACTTAAAGTTTATTACATAGCAGCTTGCTGACATGTACATATTGAGCATTTAGCCTGGGGTACTGAAGATATTGAGCATTTAGTGCAGAATCACATGGGCATATTCAGTGCAGGACACAATATCACATGGAGATACTGAAGATTTATTACTGTATCAGGTGAATGTATTGAACATTCTGAAAAGTCTTGTGTTGGCATATTCAGTGTCTGCTACAGTAACAGCACAGAAGGGAAAACCATTTGGGCCAGCACCCTTATTTTTACTGGTGTTCCATTTTAAGGTATGCGAGACAAGTCCAGACCAGTATATTCTTATTTCCTAGTTTTTACTGTTTTTCCATCTGGGGAGGATTTCAATTTCCTCATCAACTTTGAAATAATATTTTCCTATCTTCCTGGGGCTATGAGTGTTGCTAGAAAGCCCATCACTTATTCTCCATCTCTCGTTGCCCTGGCGAAGTTGGTGGTCAGACCTCCACGTTGAACCATTGCTGTAAAGCCCATGTTGTAAAGGTTGGGAGTTCCAGCATTTTGGCCCAGCAACAATGAAACGACGACAAAACGTCCAAGTCAGGAAGACGCATGAGCCAGGATGGAATGGATATGGTTTGTTTCCGGAGGGTGTGGAGCTGCCTTATCACCTGGAAAATACCTTGTGTATTAAGCACATTAGATTGCATGCAAACGAGAACATATTTAAGTTTTGTATGTTATCAGGGGCACAGGGTGTGAAGAAACCACAGCGAACAGTGGAAAATTTGTGTTTCATTTGGCATCTAAAGCCCATGTCATCAGGGAGTTAACTGATTTATAGCAACATAGGACGCATTTAAATAATGATGCAAAACCTTCAGCTTGTTAAAATTGGGTTGCCGCATGTAATTGCTGATGGTTCTCGGATGTGTTTCCTTAGGGGGCCAGCACTTATCGAATACCCATTCATCACCTGAACACCAGGAGTCTGCAGCATTGATCGTGACATGTTTACACCTCCCTATCCTTGGGCTACCAAAGACAGCAGCTGCACCCAAACAGCCATGTTGGCTTAAATTTACAAACTCAGGGTGCTTATTTTAATTGAAAAGTACCTAATAGCACCTTTCAATTAAACTCTGAGTTGTAAGAGTGCTTGTCCGACATCCAGTATTGGATAAGCAAATATTTTCTCCAATTAAATATTGGGTTGTATTTGATAAGCTATTGTCTTAAGCTCACAGAACAAACCTTTATCCCCTAACCACTGATTCCATTCCCCTTCCTTAGCCACTGTGAAGCTGAACTGGATTTTTTTGCAACCTTGGTGCCCCATTTGACAATGAGACACCAGCTCCGAGACTACCTACTTCCACCTGCATGATATGTCTGTCAGCCGTCACAATCTTAGCCGATATGCTGCTGAAAGCCTCACTCATGCCTTCGTTGTTCAGCTTTGACTTTTGAATGTTGTCTTGGCTGGTCCCTCAACCTCTGAAAGCTTGAGCTCACCCAAAACCTTGCTGCCTGTATCCAGACTCACACCAAGTACATTCACCTGTCACCCCTGAGTTTGATGAGCTACATCAACTCCCAGTCTTTTCATGCCTCAACCTTAAAATTCTCACCCTTGTTTTCAAATCACTCCATTGCCTAAAGCCACCCCCCACCCCACTCCTATCTCTGTAATCCCCTCCAGCTGCGATCTCTTCACTACTCCAATTCTGACATCTTGTGTGTATCAATTTCTATTGCCCCATTATTAGTGATGGTGTTTTCAGCTGTCTAGGTCCGAAGTTTTGGACTTGCCTCCTCCAAATCTTGTCTACCATTATCTCCACCTTTAAAACACTCCTTAAACTGCACCTCTTTGGCCAAGCTTTTATCCATCTGCTCATGTCAAATTTTGTTTGATAATTGCTTTGGGATGTTTTACCACATTAAAGGGTGCTATATAAATGAAACTTGTTATTGCCTTTTTGTTCCATTGCGCTGATGAGTTCAGTGACATCTAATTGTAACTATAAATGCTGCAGCATTAGAACTCTACACCTGGAGATTTTGATTCAATATCAGTCATGACAAACACACTTTCATCAAAGTCCCATGCATCTACAATCTGATGAAGAGAGGAATGGCCACCCACAGGTAGTACCCCTGTCTTGGTTTGAATACCAGATATCTTACCAGGAGATCTGTTTAATGTTACAATTACACACTCTTCCCCCTCTCACTGTTCAGTAGTTTCTGCTGGAAAATGCTTACATTTGGCTGCTGAAACAGTGCATGTTGCCAATGCTCAAACTACTTGATGCCTTCACATGCTTCCTCTTCTGGCTTCAGCATATATGTGTGAAGAACATGCAACATATCAATCCAGAGAAAGACTTCATCTTACACGAAATTAAAGCCCATCAAAATCTTGCATAAATAATCGTTACTAACTACTAAGGCAAGAAGGCAGCAATCAATGCAATTATGCGAACCCATCAATACTCCACATACACAATGGCTTTCAGTTCAAGACTAGTTGCGGGGACAGGAAGACAATGATAAACATCATGCGAGCCCATTAAAAACAACGAGACAACAATCACCTGAAGAAGCCCACCAAAATCAGACAAAGAACTAACCTTGATTTGGATTTGGATAAGAAATTCAAAAACACCGTATAGCTGGGCCACCAGTTACGAAGGGGAGGAGGGTGAACAGTTGGGAGTGGTTGATGCCGAGTTTAAGCAGGGAGCTGAGCCAAGCCATGTCATGTTAACTTGTAATCATTGAGGGATAAACCTTGGCACAAGGTCACCTTGTCAAACTGTTCTATGCAAACATTATTGAAATGTCAGATTGGCCTCAGTTCAATATTTCAGCTGATGAACAACTCAATCAATAAAACAGAATCAACATGCAGGCCTTCATGGGCCTAACCTCCTGTCTGCAGAGTTTTACACTTAACTCAGCAGTTTAAAAGTCCAAAAGTCAAATCCTTGTTGATGATAGGAAAAATATGGGTATTTTGAGAACCCTTCAACCAGCCACTGGGTGATTTGCACCTTTAACCTCACCAAAGCTGATAAAAGCCCCTTCTCACCATGAGGCTCCCCACTGAATTTGATGGCTATTGAGATATTGCTGGGCTTATGACATAATTTAAATTAACCCCGCCACATCCTTTTAAGGCAGGTATTGTTTGTCGGAGCGCACCCTGCAAATGATGAGCTTTATAGTCCTCACATGCCTTCAAGCTTGGGGGCCCATGAAAGGACAAATGAAGCCGGGTTGGGAGTGGGGGGCCCACTTCAGCAGCCAGTAGCTTTCCTCTTCAGCTGTTTTTCACTGTACCCCCAGGCGTCGACCAGAAGTGCAGCAGGTACAGTTACACAGGTGTAGTAGACAGACTACAGCAACTGTCCCTGACACCGGCAGTAAGATCTCAGATTTCTATGTCAGAATTACCATCTGGAACCTGATTTTAATTGTGAAGCTGCCTATTCTCGTCATCATTGAATGGGCGTCATTGCTGTGATAGGCAATGGATTTAATTTTTGATCAAGGCAATGAGAAGGTTGTGTCTACAGAGGGATCATAACTCCCACAAGAACATCAATTAACTTACCACAATTCAGATCAAATCAGACCACGAAAATTAAAAAAATGAATGAATTTATATAAATATGTATTTTTCCCCCAGCCGGTTGAGGATCTTTGCAGGGCACCCCCCACCCCCTCACAGCTCAGGTAGCTGAGTTGGATGATAACTGGACGCAGTTCCAGGGATGTTGTTTCAAATCCTACATGAGATTTTACATTTCTCCTTAAGTGTTTTAATCAAAAAATGTTTTTATTGATCTTTACCAAAAATTCAAATGTACAATTAATTTTCCACCCTCTGAGTTCACTGGAAGTTGGGAATCTCTTTTACTAAAAATTTCATGATGATATTTCTTCAGCATTCACTGAATCATCAGAAGCATATTTCACAGCGGCGACAGTTGATGAATGGTTGCTAAAGTGGATACAAGAGCTTGCAATTGGTTAAGGGCTGCACGGTATTGTTGGTCAGTGTCAAACGAATTTGTTGGTTTTGACGCAGCCACTGACACTCTGACACGAACACGGGATTCGGATACTGTGCAGGAAGCGCACAGCCGTTTTTTTTTACCCGTCTTGACAGTTTCCCTGTGCTCGTCTTGCCATCCACACTCACGCTAGCATCAAAAGGCAATAATTGTCAGCAAAGCCGCTTCAACACTCAGAAGGGGCCCACTCAGTCAAATGCAAATTGCATAGAATTCTTTCAAAAAAACGACGTTTTGGTTTTTTTTTTATTCATTCATGGAATGTGGGCATCGCTGGCTAGGCCAGCATGTATTGCCCATCCCTAATTGCTCTTGTTCAGAGGGTATTTAAGAGTCAGTCACATTGCTGTGGAGTCACATGTAGGCCAGATCAGGTAAGGACAGCAGATTTCCTTCCCGAAAGGGCATTAGTGACCCAGACGGGTTTTTACAACAATCGACAATGGTTTCATGGTCACCATCAGACTTTTAATTCCAGATTTCTAATGAATTCAAATTTCACCATTGGCCGTAGTGGGATTTGAACCCAGGTCCCCAGAGCATTACCTTGGTTCTCTGGAATACTAGTCCAGTGACAATATCACTATGAGATGTGACACATGTGAAATATGAAATGCCTGTGAGGCTAAAGGCACCTTTGGACTTATGGGGGAGATTTTTCTCCCCATCGGGGGGTGGAAGAGGGGGCGGGTCGGGGGCTGAGTGCTGCCATTTTACGTGGGCAGGCCAATTAAGGCCAGCGCAGCGTGACACGCGCCCAGAAGTGCTGAGCACTCCCTGTGCGGACGGCGGGGAGGATGGAGAGTCGGGGCCTGTGCTCTTACGTGCATGTGCACCAAAGAGTTTAGAAATCACCCAGATGCACAGAGCTGCCTCAGGGAGGTTACATTGATTCTGAAAATTTTAAATAAAGGAAACAAAAATTTCAGACATGTCCCCTCACGTGACAGTGTCACATGAGCTGGGACATGTCAATGAAGTTTAATTTAAAAACGTATTTGATTTATAAATCCTTCATGAAACCTCATCCTGTCCGCGGGCGAGGTTTCACCATAAATGCGAAGGCCACCTGGATTCTCCTCTTGCCCCCCCCCCCCCCCCCCCCGCCGCCAACCTCCAGGTTGGACGGGCAGCCCTGTTAATTGTCTCAATTACTTTTTAAAATGGCCTTAACAGGCCTTGAACAGTTCAGCGGGCACGCAGCCGTCTCTGGTGCACGACTGCCAAACTCAAGATCGGAATGACGCCCGGTGACCACACCCCACACACTGATCAGAAGATTCAGGCCATGGATCCAAATGCTTTCAACTGTAGATTATTTGATAGAAAGTGATTGCTATGAGTGGTCAACAGCTCTGCTCTTATTAGTTCCTGAGATACAAAAAGACAAACCAGATGGTCCTTGGTCCATTTTGGTTGAGCATTTCCAATGTTCATATAGAAGCAATGCAATAATGTTCCCGTTGGATTTTCACTGCTTCTATTTACGATGGTTGGGATGACTTGTTCCATTCTTTATGAGTCAAGAATGTTGACCTCACCTGATTTTCATTCATAACTTTCTCAAGGTACAATAAAGCACTTCCCTCATATAACTGGGCTACAAGGTTCTCCTCCTTGGCTTGCTCGTTTTAGTCTTTTTCTTACTTTTCCTTCAAGTCACTTTTTCTCTCTCTATGCACTAGCTTTTTCCCTTCACGTTATCCCTATTTCTGACACTAGATTTTAAATCTAAGTCACCCTATTTCTTTTGTGTTTTTCAACCTAGCTTCTCTATCCTCTGCATTCATTGGTCAGGGTGATTGGGTGCGATGTTCCCACGGCTCCAGTGATGATACTGACATCATTACTCCATTATCAAATCAACGTTACAGCAACTTGTGAGGCAAATATAGTGGCACGCCAGATGCGAGCAAAAACGTCCACTTAACATTCGCCGTCAAACCTGCCTGTGCAGGTTTGAGTCGATCAGTCTAGTTTCCCTAACCAATCACTGGATTATCAATGTTCAGCATGATCGGTGGTGTCATTTCCCTTTTACTGATCACCCAACACTAATGCCAGGCCCTTTGCCATTCTGAATGACATCGGACAATTAACCAATCAGCCAACACTAAACTGCATTGTTTCAGTGATTCAGTTAGTCTCAACCTTCTCCTCATCTTCAATCCTTGCTCTCTCACAGCCAGGCTTTTCTGGCCAATGTATCATGCTTGTATCTTGCAGAATTCCCTCTGTGTAACGGGACTGGTGTCAGGTGTGTCCATACCTTTCTCTTCACCTCCAGGCGAGGACTAAGATAAATGAAGTCAGCCCCACACACCTTTGCTCCCTCCCTTCATGATGCAGTGCTTGGTTAGTCACAGCATGACATTAGGAACTTGGCATTAATCTGGCAAACATAGTTTATCCTGGGTGTTTTTTTTTCCCCCAGTTCCTGTTTAATTAGGTTGGTGGAACTGATAACCTCATGCATGATTCTGTATAAAAGTGCAGCCAATAGCAGACCCAGACACATCTCCTGTAATGACAATGAAGACTCTTATTATTCTCGGTGCCCTGCTCGTGGCCGCCAGTGCCAAAACCCTTACACGATGTCAAGTTGTTAAAGCTGTAAAGAATTCTGTACTGACCGAATTCCCCCAATACAGCGTCGCAGACTGTGAGTAACACTCTCTCTATTTTACAGACTGTGAGTAACACTTTCTTGATTTTCTATTGAAGCAATGCCAAATGCACTTGCAGATGGTGACTGTAGTTTCCTGTTGTGACTCTCTCAGTCAGTGAGTAAATGTGTGATCCGTTATTGGGGCCAGGGGATAGGAGAGCTTGGTCCAGTTTGAATAAATTGATCTTAGCCAACTTCAGTTTGTTTCAAGACTGATGGAGTAAGGCAGGGAAAATCATCGAGGGTCCTTACCCTTGATCACTACCCTCCAAGTCCTTCTGTGCATATTCGCAGAATGATAGAGTACTGAAGGGGGCCATTCAGCCCATTGTTCTACATCTGGCTCTTTGAATTGACTATCCAATTACTTCCTTGCCCCTGTCCTTTCCCCATAGCCCATCCATATCTCCCCCTTTATCTGTCTATCCGGTTCCCTTTGGAAGGTTATTATTGACCTGTTTCCACAATCCTTTTAGGCCATTCCTAACAAACTGCTTCATTAAAAAAACATCCACAGTTCGCCTCTGGTTCCATTATCAATTACTTTAAACCTGTGGCCTTTGGTAACTCAACCTTCTAATGCTTGAAAGAATTGTTCCTTATTTACTCTTTCAAACCCTTAATGATTTTGAACACTTCTAGTAAACCTTGCCTTAACTTTCTCTGGTCTAAGGAAATGTAACTTTTCTTGTTGCTTCCCATAGCTGAAGTTCTGCATCTCTGGTGCAATTCTAGTGTGTCCCCATTAAAATGAGTACTGTCTCACACTGTGGACATTCCCCCATTCCCTTAGCCTTAGGGACGCAGCCCTGAATGGATATGACATACAACTGATTTGGTCATTCACCACCCAGGTCCCACTGGACCACACAAAACACTATTGAGTCCCGCTCCCATCTGCTAAAACTGCTCGCTATTCCAGCATCATCTTGGAATGCAAAGGTAAGCCTCGGTTCTTTCCTCTATTGCAAAATGTCTTCTTAAAATGAAAACAGAAAATGTTGGAAAAACTCAGCAGCATCTGTGGAGAGAGAAACAGAGTTAACGTTTCAAGCCCGTATGACTCTTCAGAGTGAAAGAGAAGTAGAAATGTGATGGAATTTATACTGTTTAAGGGGAAGGAGGGTGGGTGGAGCAGGTAAAGCAGGATAGAAAGTCAGCGGTAGGTGGGGACTAAGGAGAGATTGACAAAGATGTCACAGACACAAGACAAAGCGGGTGTGAATGGTTGTGGTTAGTGCTGAAGAAGATGCTGATAATGGCATAAAGACAAGAAAGCAGAATATGTGACTAGCAGGACAAGGGTCAGCACTCTGTGAAAGAACAACTTGGAAACAAGTGGCAGATGGCCCTGTAGGGTTGGGGTGGAGGTGGGGGCAGTGGTTGGGAAAAAAGGGATAAAAAATGGATAAAAAGGGGAGTGATAAAGCAATGAATAAAAATAAGTCTTCTTAAACCCTCTCCCCCAACCCCTCCTCCCCCCGTCACCTCCATTTGCACTTCCAACAACAAGTACAAGAAGCTCATTGACTTCACTGTCACTAAGATTGAGATGGTCCGAACATTGCCTCTGTCAGTTTCTAAACTCCCACTAGCCAACCTGACCAGATTTCCTCTCAGATCTCCTGAACATGTAACTTTCTCTAGTTTATCTCCTGTCTCCTATATCCCCTCTCGGAACTCATCTTCTCCAAAAGACTTAGCTCCTGCTCTCTTAACCTTATTCCTATGAAACTACTGACCACCTAAATTCCCTCCCAGTCTCTATGTTAGCTGATATTAATCATCATCTAATAGAACTTGAGCATTACAGAAAAAAGGGACTTCTTTTGTCAAAGCTTTTAATCTTGCACTCATCAGGACATTTCAGAAGAAAATACCAGTGTCAGAGGAAACAATATAGTTATATTTATACTGTATGACAAAAGAGTGTTGATGTATTGGCAAGTGGACTCTAATTGGTAGAGGCATTGCCATGGAGAATGCACCAGTTCATTGTGACTGACAGTTAACTGCCAAACATTGTATGAAATTTAAACCAGGCAGCTTGATTTGGATTGGTCAAGACATTGCTCTGTAGAATGAACCAGCAAATGGCTATCACTTATTTTGATAAAATTTTGATAAAAACATGTTGTTTCTCCTGACATTAGTATTTTCTTACAAATTGTCCTAATGAGTGCAAGAGAAAAAGCTTAAACAAAAATGTTTCTTTTCTCAGCAATATTTATCTGATATTGTTAACAGGCCTCTCCCTTTCTTCAGGTACTGTCCCTCTCCCCTTTAAATTTGCCATCATCAATCCTTTCCTCAAAAAACCAACCCTCTGTCCTAACAAACTACCATCACCTCCAACCCCCTTCCCCTGTCCAAATCATTGACCAAATTTCTGTCCCTATCGTTTCTTGAACTCTGTGGTTAAATTCTTCCAATCAGGTTTCTGCCCTGCTATAGTACCAAGACAACTCTTCTCAAAGATACAAAGTACATCTTTATGACTAAGACAAAGATAAACTTTCCCTCGTTGTCCTTCTTAACTGGTCTGCAGCCTTTAACACATTGGTCACACTATCCCCTAACTTCTCCACTGAGGTTGCATTAGCCTGATTCCATCCTTATCTATCCAATGATAGGCAGTGAGTGACTTGCAATGGCTTTTCTTTCCACTCCTGCACAGTTATCTCAGGTGTTGCCAAGGATCCATCCTTGTCCCTGTCGTGTTGCCTCCCGGTGACATCGTCTGTAAAAATATCAGTATTCACATGTACGCTGATGACTCCTAACTCTACCTCACCAGCCCTCTCACTTCCAATGTCCCTAAATTATCAGACTGATTGTCTGATATCTGGTACTGGATGAGCAGTTATTTCTTCGAATTATGTATTGGGAAGACCAAAACCATTTTTTCCCGTCCCTCTACAACTCTGTTCCCCAGCTCCCCAATCTGCCCTCTTCCTGGTGACTATCTGATGTTGAACGAGAGTGTTCACAATCTTGGTGTCATACTTGACCCCAAGATCAGCTACCAATCAGATATCCACGCCATCACTAAGTCTGCCTACTTCCATCTCTGTAACATCATCCAACTGCCTCAACTCTCCATTTGCCTGGATTAGTGTAACTCCAACAACACCCAAAAAGCTTGAAACCATCAAGGACAAAGCAGCCACTTGACTTCCATCCCATCCACAAACAATCACTCCCTCCGCCACCGACGAACAGTGGCAGCAGTGTGTACCATCTACAAGATGCACTGCAGAAACTCACCAAGACTCCTTCCAAACCCACGACCACTACCATCTAGAAGAACAAGGGCAGCAGATACATGGGAAAACCACCGGCTGGAAGTTCCCCTCCGAGCCACTCATCATCCTGACTTTGAAATATATCACCGTTCTTTCACTGTCGCTGGATCAAAATCTTGGAACTCCCTCCCCAACAGCACTGTGGGTGTACCTACAGCACATGGACTGCAGCGGTTCAAGAAGGCAGCTCACCACCACCTTCTCAAGGGCAACTAGGTCAGAAATTTCCCTGCGTCGGGGTGGTTGTCCAGGAGCTGGCTCGAACCCAATTGGCGCCCCTGATTGGGGCCATGACGCCATTTTAGGTGGGTGGGCCAACTAAGGCCCACCCAGCATGACACACGCCCAGAAGCGCTGAGCGCTCCCTTGTGTGGGTGGGGGAGGGGATTCCCTGCGTCTGTTCCTGCGCTCTTTCATGCGTGGAGCTGCCTCAGGGAAATTAAGTTCGGAATGTGGCTCATCGCCTGCTCGCCAACCTTAAGGTTGGGCGGGCAGCTCAGGTTATTGTTTTAATTGATATTTAAATGGCCATAATGGGCCTTTGACAGTTCGGCGGGCACACAACTGATGCCCGCTCGATGTCACCGCGCATCATTTTACGCATCGGCGAGCAAGCCCCGCTGACCCGAAAATTCTTCCCCTAGGGGTGGACAATAAATGCTGGCTTAGCCAGTGATGCCCACAAACCATAAACGAATAATAAAAAAAGATCTGCTGCTGAAACATTTAATTTGGGTTTGACTTTTCTAATGAATTCCTTGTTGGCCTACCCACATTCTACCCTCTGTAAACCTGATGCCATCCAAACTCTACTGCCTATGTTCCAACTCAAACCAAGTTCCATTTACCCATCACCCTGTGCTCGCTAACCTGCATTGACTTGATTTTAAAATTCTTGTTTTCAAATCCCTCCATGGCCTCACCCCTCCCTATCCCTGCAATGTCCTCCAACCCTCCAAGATATTTGTTCTATTCTTTATTCATTAATCTCCACCACCCCCAGCTCAACACCCCCCACGACCCCACCGCCACTCCCCAATGGCCCTAGTGGGGTCAGTTTGGCTGCGACATCGTTTAAAGAGGACTTTCCAACACTAAAATTCAGAACTCAAGAAGTTAGCAGGCACTATTGACAGCACACAAGAGCAATCAGCAAAATCAGGCCCCAGCTTGTAAACTTCTCCAATTCTCCCAATGACTGTGAACAGACTGTAGATAAGAGAGTTCCAGTAGCCTGTTCTGTGCTGCTAGTCCCCTCTTTCATTCTTTCTCTCCTACGTGTCAGCTGTGGCTCAGTTGGTAGCACACTTGCTTTTAAATTGCAAGGTTTTGAGTTCAAGCCAAGGCCTTAACACAAAATTCAAGGCTAATACATCAGTGTACAGAGGCAGTGCTGTACAGCCTGGGGTGCTATCATTTGATGGGACATTAAACTGAGGCCCCAGCCTGCTCTGGTGGAGATAAAAGATGCTATGGCATGATTTTGAAAAAGGTCAGGGGAGTTCGCCCCGGGGTTCTGACCAATATTTATCCCTCAATCAACCTCAGAAAAAACAGACAATCTGCTCATTACCACATTGCTGTGTGTTGGCTTTTGCTGAGCGCAAATTAATTGCTGTGTTTCCTACATTCCACAGTGACTACACTCGGAAGGAAAAGTACTTCATTGGCTGTAAAGTGCTTTGAGATGTCTGGTTATCAAGAAAAGTGAGATATAAATGCAAGCCTTTCTTTGGTTCCCTCATTTACGTTTATGTTATGATGGTGGAACATGAGAATCTCCAAGGGAATTTACCTTGAGGTTGCTGAGAGACAAAGCTCATTGTATACTGTCCCCAGTGTATGAGGGGCAGTGTGAATCACATTTGCATTTGTCACATATTCTAACCTAGAGCATCTTGTGTTCATTTTAATTCCAGGGGTATGCTTGGCCCACTCTGAGAGTCAATACAACACACTTGAAATTGGCCATGACACAAAGAATGGAAAGGACTGGTCAACAGACTATGGGATTTTTCAGATCAGTAGTAAATGGTGGTGTGACGATGGAAAGACTCCAAATTCTGAGAACGGCTGTGGGATGAAATGTAGTGGTATGTGAACCAATGCAATGTCAGCCTCAGACTTACTTACTTAGAGATTTAATTTGACACAGAGAAGGAGAACACAAAAGTAAATCGCTAACCTAGTTTACACCTCACCCCAATTTCATTCACACTGGCTTAAATAGGTAAAGAAACCTAACGCAGTGTAACACGAGCTGCCGATTCAATATCACCCTCAATAGAAGTAACAATCAACCCGCCTTGGTACCCTGAGGGAGAATTTCCTCCCCGTTGGGCAGGCTGGTCAGGAGTGGGCACAGGTGGGCGGGGAGCCAATCGCTGCCTGCGATCACTGCGCACTGCCATTTTACATGGGCAGGCCAATTAAGGCCAGTCCAGTGTGACGTGTGCCAAGTAAAGTCTGCTCTACCTGGGAGGGTGGGGGGGGCGTGGGGGAGGGAGAGTCGGGGCACGAGCTCTTTCATTCATGCTTGTGAAGGAGCTCAGAAATCTCCCTGAAGCATGGAGTTGCCTCAGCGGGATTAACTTCAGTTATAAAGTTTAAAATAAAGAAATTGGAAAATCATTTACGCATGTCTCCCCTCATGTGAGAGCGTCACACGAGCTGGGACATAATTATGAAATGTTTAAAAAATTTTTATTAATTTAATAAACCCTTCATGAAATCTCGTCCCGCCCGTGGATGAGGTTTCCTGAAAAATGTGAAGGTCGCTTGGGCTCTCCGTCTGCCCTGTCCAATTGGTTAATTAGTTTATTAATGGCCTTAACATGCCTTTGGCAGCTCGGCGGTTACCCAGCCGACATCACCGTGAGTCAGGGGCCTTCCTCCGCCAGGCGGACAGAAAATTCTGGCCCTGATCAACATTCTTCACTCAACCAATGAAAAATAGGCCGATTACCTGGCCATTCATCTCAGTGCTGCTTGAGGAACACTGCTGTGGTTAACACGCCTGACATGTTATCCTGATGGTGGTATAGTGCTAACGTGGTAATGGCACTACACGACTAATCCAGAGACACGCATTAATGGTCTGGGGAGCTGCTGGTGGAAGATAAATTCAATTAATAAATCTGGAATATAAAGCTAGTCTCAGTAATGGTGATCATGAAACTATCATCAATTATTATAAAAATCCATCTAGTTCACAAATACGTTTAGGGCTATGCAATCATATCCTGGTAACCTGCACCATTGGGACCTTTCAATCTAGAGCTTTCTAATTCTGTATTGAAACACAGGTTAGATATAAACATTGATTCTAATATCACATTTCTTTTATTACTGTAGATTTCTTGAACAACGATGAGACCTTAAAAGCTGACATTGCTTGTGCAGCAAAAATAGTGAAACAACAAGGAATGGAGGCCTGGTATGTTAAAGTGTAGATCTTTCTCTCCCAAATTTGATATATAAAGTTGAGGTTGTAATTGAGTGAAGGAATGATGCTGGTTTCCATATCCAGGTTAGAAATAATGCAATGATGTTGTGGGCACACACAAACATCTCACTATAAACAGACATTTCAGGGATCAGCGAGGAATGTGTTATAAAGATACAGTGAGAGTGTTACAGTGAGCATGTGTTATAGAGAGTGTTGCAGTGAGGGTGAGTTATAGAGAGTGTAACATTGAGAGTGTGTTATAGAGAGTGTTACAGTGAGAGTGTGTTATAGAGAGTGTTACAGTGAGGGTGTTATAGAGAGTGTTACAGTGAGGGTGATACAGATAGTGTTATAGTGAGGGTGTGTTATAGAGAGTGTTACAGTGAGGGTGTGTTATAGAGAGTGTTACAGTGAGAGTGTGTTATAGAGAGTGTTACAGTGAGGGTGTGTTATAGAGAGTGTTACAGTGAGCATGTGTTATAGAGAGTGTTACACTGAGAGTGTGTTATAGAGAGTGTTAGAGTGAGGGTGTGTTATAGAGAGTGTTACAGTGAGTATGTGTTATAGAGAGTGTTACAGTGAGGGTGTGTTATAGAGAGTGTTACAGTGAGGGTGTGTTATAGAGAGTGTTACAGTGAGGGTGTGTTATAGAGAGTGTTGCAGTGAGGGTGTGTTATAGAGAGTGTTACAGTGAGGGTGTGTTATAGAAAGTGTTACAGTGAGGGTGTGTTATAGAGAGTGTTACAGTGAGGGTGTGTTATAGAGAGTGTTACAGTGAGGGTGTGTTATAGAGAGTGTTACAGTGAGGGTGTGTTATAGAGAGTGTTGCAGTGAGGGTGTGTTATAGAGAGTGTTGCAGTGAGGGTGTGTTATAGAGAGTGTTACAGTGAGGGTGTGTTATAGAGAGTGTTACAGTGAGGGTGTGTTATAGAGAGTGTTACAGTGAGGTTTTGTTATAGAGAGTGTTACAGTGAGGGTATGTTATAGAGAGTGTTACAATGAGGCTGTGTTATAGAGTGTGTTGCAGTGAGGGTGTGTTATAGAGGGTGTTACAGTGAGGGTGTGTTATAGAGAGTGTTACACTGAGGATGTGTTATAGAGAGTGTTACAGTGAGGGTGTGTTATAGAGAGTGTTACAGTGAGGGTGTGTTATAGAGAGTGTTACAGTGAGGGTGTGTTATAGAGAGTGTTACAGTGAGGGTGTGTTATAGAGAGTGTTGCAGTGAGGGTGTGTTATAGAGAGTGTTACAGTGAGGGTGTGTTATAGAGAGTGTTACAGTGAGGGTGTGTTATAGAGAGTGTTACAGTGAGGGTGTGTTATAGAGAGTGTTACAGTGAGGTTTTGTTATAGAGAGTGTTACAGTGAGGGTATGTTATAGAGAGTGTTACAATGAGGCTGTGTTATAGATTGTGTTGCAGTGAGGGTGTGTTATAGAGAGTGTTACAGTGAGGGTGTGTTATAGAGAGTGTTACACTGAGGATGTGTTATAGAGAGTGTTACAGTGAGGGTGTGTTATAGAGAGTGTTACAGTGAGGGTGTGTTATAGAGAGTGTTACAGTGAGGGTGTGTTATAGAGGGTGTTACAGTGAGGGTGTGTTATAGAGAGTGTTACAGTGAGGGTTTGTTATAGAGAGTGTTACAGTGAGGGTATGTTATAGAGAGTGTTACAGTGAGGGTGTGTTATACAGAGTGTTACGGTGAGGGTATGTTATAGAGAGTGTTACAGTGAGGGTGTGTTGTAGATAGTGTTACAGTGAGGATGTGTTATAGAGACTGTTACAGTGAGGGTGATACAGATAGTGTTACAGTGAGGGTGTGTTATAGAGAGTGTTGCAGTGAGGGTGTGTTATGGAGAGTGTTACAGTGAGGGTGTGTTATAGAGAGTGTTACAGTGAGGGTGTGTTATAGAGGGTGTTACACTGAGGGTGTGTTATAGAGGGTGTTACAGTGAGAATGTGTTATAGAGAGTGTTACAGTGAGGGTGTGTTATAGAGAGGGTTACAGTGAGAATGTGTTATAGAGAGTGTTAGAGTGAGGGTGTGTTATAGAGAGTGTTGCAGTGAGGGTGTGTTATGGAGAGTGTTACAGTGAGGGTGTGTTATAGAGGGTGTTACAGTGATGGTGTGTTATAGAGGATGTTACAATGAGGGTGTGTTATAGAGAGTGTTAAAGTGAGGGTGTGTTATAGAGAGTGTTGCAGTGAGGGTGTGTTATAAAGAGTGTTACAGTGAGGGTGTGTTATAGAGAGTGTTACAGTGAGGGTGTGTTATAGAGAGTGTTACAGTGAGGGTGTGTTATAGAGAGTGTTACAGTGAGGGTGTGTTATAGAGAGTGTTACAGTGAGGGTGTGTTATAGAGGGTGTTACAGTGAGGGTGTGTTATAGAGAGTGTTACAGTGAGGGTTTGTTATAGGGAGTGTTACAGTGAGGGTATGTTATAGAGAGTGTTACAGTGAGGGTGTGTTGTAGAGAGTGTTACAGTGAGGATGTGTTATAGAGACTGTTACAGTGAGGGTGATACAGATAGTGTTACAGTGAGGGTGTGTTATAGAGAGTGTTGCAGTGAGGGTGTGTTATAGAGAGTGTTACAGTGAGGGTGTGTTATAGAGAGTGTTACAGTGAGGGTGTGTTATAGAGGGTGTTACACTGAGGGTGTGTTATAGAGGGTGTTACAGTGAGAGTGTGTTATAGAGAGTGCTACAGTGAGGATGTGTTATAGAGAGTGTTACAGTGAGGGTGTGTTATAGAGAGTGTTACAGTGAGGGTGTGTTATAGAGAGTGTTACAGTGAGGGTGTGTTATAGAGAGTGTTACAGTGAGGGTGTGTTATAGAGAGGGTTACAGTGAGAATGTGTTATAGAGAGTGTTCGAGTGAGGGTGTGTTATAGAGAGTGTTGCAGTGAGGGTGTGTTATAGAGAGTGTTACAGTGAGGGTGTGTTATAGAGGGTGTTACAGTGAGGGTGTGTTATAGAGGATGTTACAATGAGGGTGTGTTATAGAGAGTGTTAAAGTGAGGGTGTGTTATAGAGAGTGTTGCAGTGAGGGTGTGTTATAGAGAGTGTTACAGTGAGGGTGTGTTATAGAGAGTGTTACAGTGAGGGTGTGTTATAGAGAGTGTTACAGTGAGGTTTTGTTATAGAGAGTGTTACAGTGAGGGTATGTTATAGAGAGTGTTACAGTGAGGCTGTGTTATAGAGAGTGTTGCAGTGAGGGTGTGTTATAGAGAGTGTTACAGTGAGGGTGTGTTATAGAGAGTGTTACAGTGAGGATGTGTTATAGAGAGTGTTACAGTGAGGGTGTGTTATAGAGAGTGTTACAGTGAGGGTGTGTTATAGAGAGTGTTACAGTGAGGGTGTGTTATAGAGAGTGTTACAGTGAGGGTGTGTTATAGAGGGTGTTACAGTGAGGGTGTGTTATAGAGAGTGTTACAGTGAGGGTTTGTTATAGAGAGTGTTACAGTGAGGGTATGTTATACAGAGTGTTACAGTGAGGGTGTGTTATACAGAGTGTTACGGTGAGGGTATGTTATAGAGAGTGTTACAGTGAGGGTGTGTTGTAGAGAGTGTTACAGTGAGGATGTGTTATAGAGAGTGTTACAGTGAGGGTGATACAGATAGTGTTACAGTGAGGGTGTGTTATAGAGAGTGTTGCAGTGAGGGTGTGTTATAGAGAGTGTTACAGTGAGGGTGTGTTATAGAGGGTGTTACACTGAGGGTGTGTTATAGAGGGTGTTACAGTGAGAGTGTGTTATAGAGAGTGCTACAGTGAGAATGTGTTATAGAGAGTGTTACAGTGAGGGTGTGTTATAGAGAGTGTTGCAGTGAGGGTGTGTTATAGAGAGTGTTACAGTGAGGGTGTGTTATAGAGGGTGTTACAGTGAGGGTGTGTTATAGAGGGTGTTACAATGAGGGTGTGTTATAGAGAGTGTTAAAGTGAGGGTGTGTTATAGAGAGTGTTACAGTGAGGGTGTGTTACAAATAGAGTTACAGTGAGGATGTGTTATAGAGATTGTTACAGTGAAGGTATTTTATAAAGTGTTACAGTGAGGGTGTGTTATAAAGAGTGTTACAGTGAGAATTTGTTCAGTGAGGAGTGTATTATAATAATTGTCAGGGCAGGTGCCGGAGATTATTGCTGTGATGTGTGTGTTAAACTTTTTATTATAGTGAGGGTTGTGGTATACAGATTTTTACAGCTTATTAACTTCCAGAAAAGAAAAGGAGCAATTTACAGGGTTTTGGCAAAAGAGGAAGGGAGTGGATCTAATTAGGGGGCGACAGTGAAAAGGCAAGGGAGTGGGACTAGGTGACTTGCTGTTGTAGAGAAACTGGCACAGACACGATGAGGCAACTGCTCCTAGTATGCTATTACCATTCTATGATCCTATGATTCTATTTGTCCATCCCATGTCACAGCAATGTATAACTAGACGTAGCATCTACCCGGCTATGTGAAAAATTGCCCAGGTATATCGTGTACAGAAAAAGCAGGACAAATCCAACCCGGTCAATTACTGTCCCATCAGTCTACTCTCTATCATCAGTAAAGTAATGGAACGGCTTATCAACAGTGCTATCAAGCGGCACTTGCTTAGCAATAACCTGCTCACTGATGCCCAGTTTTGGTTCTTCCAGGGCCATTCAGCTCCTGACCTCATTATGGCCTTGGTTCAAACATGGACAAAAGAGCTGAACTCCCAAGGTGAGGTGAGAGTGACTGCCCTTGACATCAAGGCCGCATTTGACCAAATGTGGCATCAAGGAGCCCTAGCAAAACTGGAGTCAATGGGAATCAAGGAAAACTCTCCATTGGTTGGAGTCATACCTATCACAAAGGAAAATGGTTGTGGCTGTTGGAGGTCAGTCATCTCAGCTCCAGGACATCACTGCAGGAGTTCCTCAGGGTAGTGTCCTCAGCCCAACCATCTTCAACTGCTTCATCAATGACCTTCCTTCCTTCATAAGGTCAGAAGCGGGAATATTCACTGATAATTGCACAATGTTCAGCACCATTTGTGACTCCTCAAGATACTGTAGTGGTCCATGTTCAACTGCAGCAAGAGCTGGACAATATCCAGGCTTTGGCTGACAAGTTGCAAGCAACATTCATGCCACACAAGTGCCAGGCAATGACCATCTCCAACAAGAGAGAATCCAACCATCACCCCTTGATGTTCAATGGCATTACCATCACTGAATCCCCCTGTGTCAACATCCTGGGGGTTACCATTGACCAGAAACTGAACTGGACTAGCCATATAAATACTGTGGCTACAAGAGCAGGTCAGAGACTCAGAATTGTGCGACGAGTACCTCCTGACTCTCCAAAGCCTGTGCACCATCTACAAGTCACAAGTCAGGAATGTGATGGAATACTCCCCAATTGCCTGGATAAGTGCAGCTCCCACAACACTCAAGAAGCTTGGCACCATCCAGGACAAAGCAGCCTACTGGATTGGCACCACACCCACAAATATTCACTCCCTCCACCACCAACGCACAGTAGTGGCATTGTGTACCATCTACAAGATGCACTGCTGGAATTCACCAAGGCTCCTTAGACAGCACCTTCCAAACCCACGACCACTACCATCTAGGAGGACAAGGGCAGCAGATAGAAGGGAACACCACCACCTGGAATTTCTCCCCCAAGTCATTCATCGTCCTGACTTGGAAATATATCACTGTTCCTTCAGTATCACTGGGTCAAAATCCTGGAATTCCCTTCCTAACAGCTCTGTGGATGTGCCAACACCACATGGACTGCAGTGGTTCAAGAACGCAGATCAACACCACCTTCTGAAGGGCAATTATGGATGGACAATAAATGCTGGCCCAGCCAGCAAAGCCCATATCCCATGAATGAATTTTTTAAAATGTTTCTAAGTACAGGTATGCTCCTGATTAGAGGGTATAGAGCTCATTTGAGAGCCTGGTCTAGCCCAATACAGAAGAATTTCTAGTGCATCCCTAGAATTAGTAACATGCATATGTCCCTGAATGGTTGCTTCACCCTCAGGAGAATGGAAGGAAACTTTGGAGGGCAGGGAAAGATGATCCCAATACTCCCCGTCAATAATAAATAAATAAATATTACTTCTCCCTGACTGACCTAGTGTTTCTGATGCTTTGGTTTTGCAGGAGCAGCTGGGTCGAGAACTGCAAGGGGCAATGGATCAGTTATTACACCTACTTTTGCTTCTGATTGAGATGGAGCAGATCCTGTTGATCAAATCCACTCGCTTCAACACATCGTAGCATGGGACACTCGCAGTGGATAGCTCTGCATTGTCAAGACGGCTGGGAACCCAGTCAAAGAAGGTTTCTGTCACAGCTCATTCAAATAAATACAAGCAAATATCAAACCTCAAGTGTTTCATTCTATTAAATAATTGAAATGTTGATGAACTTGGGATCCTGTTGTGAGGCTTAGAGGCTTTCCTGTGGGTGAAAGCAAGTGCTTAGGTTTGTATCCCTGGTTAGGTTTTCCTGAAACAAGACTAGCCTATCGCCAGAAATCCCAAAAAGAAAATGGTTCTGGCTGGCAGGTGACAGTGGAGAGGTGGAAGGTGATGCAGGGTGTGTCAACAGAGTTGGGGGAAAGGACCCGGTTGACTGGAGGAGGGGAAAGGATGAGGGAGCCGAAGACATACTTAACAACCACCACACTTCTAAAATCAAAAGTGAGGGGAGCCTTGTGTTGGGTGGGCACACGGGCTGCATGGCAGTGTGGTCAGTAGGTGGGCAGGGATGCAGATGGACAACTGAAAGAGAGCCTCAGCAGGCAGCGTTGAAAATTCTCAGGATTTTGAGGTGAGTGTGATGGGTGAAGGCTCAGCATGCATGGGAGAGTGCTTGCGCTAGGCTACAAAAGGCCCTGCCACATACACACTTCTCCATGCAGATTTACTCGTGGTCCGGCTGTGGGCAGTTGAACTGATAGTGGAGGGGGGGGGGGGGGGGGGTGGGGGGGTGGGGGGGGGGTGGAAGCAGGTGGGGGGACTTGTGAAACTTGCCAATGAAGCTGAATAATAACATCACACGTTATCCAGTGAAAGTGAATATATTTTCAAATTATGAAGTGACAAAATGCGTTCACCCATGCAACACTCGTAATGAGAAATTTTTAACTTTTCTAGGCCTACCACTTCTACTAGGTTCCGCCCTGACATCTGCAGCAAGGGTGGAAACAGCCTGGGCAATTATTGGTCCTGTTGCCTCTGATGACTCTGGTGTGCGTCCTCTGAAAAGCTGAAGCCTCGAGGGCCCTGACTTGCTTTGACTGTGCTTATGTGGGCCGGCTGCACTCTCTGCGGTGTCAGAGGATGAGGTTGAAGTGGTCACATGCAAAGGGCACTCGGAGGGAGGGGACAGCCTCTGAGATTCCTGAGTGAATGTCCCAGGGGTGTCCAGCTGTCGTTCCCCCACCCTTTGGGTGCCTGAGGGCCCCGGCCCGACTCCTTGAGGGGAAGGAGCACCTGGAGGGATTTCGAGGTGGGCCATTTCCCTCTTGCGTTGCCACTGCAGGAACTCACCCATGACTACCATGATGGAGTGCAGGTCTGTACACATCTGTGTTCTGCTGGACCAGGGTCTCCATGGCATCTGCCATTCTCCCCATGGAGAACGCCATATATGCACTGGTGGACACCACTTCATCAGAGAGCAGATGGACACACTCCTTCTGTGCCACTTTGTTGAGAGCTTCCAATGCTCAGCATGATGTTCCCTGCCTTCTGCTGACTCTCCACAATGAGGTGGAAGGCCGAATCCAGAGGTTCATCATCCGATTGGGAACTCACAGATGCCTCTTCCCCAGCAGTCCTCGGAATGCTGGGGAGCTCGTCAGAAGCTGCCTCCTCCTGCTGCAGACACGTGTCTGTGCGGTGAGCACCAGATTGTGAACCCGAGCCTGCTCTAGATCTAGGTCCCACCGAGGTGTGTGTCTCTGCGCTGGTGGAAGGTTTGGGTAAGCGCTGTGACGGGTCTTCCAAGCTACTTATTTCCAGCTCTTCAATGGGCTACCTTTGCTGGAGGTGTAGACCTGGATAGAGCTGAGGGACGGGCTGGCTGAATCTGTCAGTCGCTTGGAAGATCTCCCCGTGAACTAAAGTAGAGATAATTAGTGCAGCAGAGTCAAAAGCAGGAGAGGGAGCTCTCACAGTTGCATTGAGAGAGGGATGATGAGGTGCAGGATTCTCATGTGGGTGTTCACTGCCAACCTCACCGTCCCTGCAGGCATGGTCCATGTCCTCACCAGTCAGTGTGATGGCACACTCCTCAAAGTGAGTGGGGGGGGTCTAATGTGCGCCACTCCATCCCCGGTCTGGGACCTCTCCCTGCTGTTGTGAGCCAGCATCTCCTGCTTGAAAGCAGGTGGAGAGAGTGTGAGCAGGATGCGGGGCACTGTGTGGAATATTTGAGTGGTGAGCGGAGCCATGGGCAGGGCGAGTACGCGAGCTCAAGAGGATATAAGTCTGAGGAAGATGTGAGGGGGTGTGTGAGAGTTAGTGGTGTTGTCCCTTGAGGTGTGAGACCCCTGTGGGTGTGTGATGGGTTTGGGAGTGTGTGAGTTGAGATCGATGAGGAGAGTGAGTTAACCTGGCAGAATGGATGAGACTGTTCAGCCTCTTCCTGCGCTGGGTGGCTGTCCTCTTTTGCAAGGTGTCGGTGCTGCCACTGCTTCCAATGCTGGGTTGGTGACCTTGCTTGCTGGTCTTCGTCCAGAGCGGCATTAGAGGGCATCGCCGCGTCGATTAGCTGCTTCAGGGAGGTGGTGCTAAATCTTGGGGCAGCAGGGTTCCTCCCTGTGGCAGCCATCAGTTCCCAGCAGCTTCCCACCTGAAGAGTGCCTGTTCTTTGCAGGGGCGGCCTTTAAACATGACACCCGGTTAACTGAAGGCCTGAAGTGACGGCAGGGAGTGTGAATAAGAGGGCACTCCGCCAGCGAGCCGGTGTGTTTCCTGGGAATGTATAATTAATGAGGCGGGAATGGGACGATAAGACGTGAAAACCCACCATTGCGGCCACCGGGTAAAATGTCCTTTTTCCCACTCGCTATTTAGTGCAAATCTGGGATGATTCCACCCATTGTGTTCAGCTCACAAAGTTCCTCAAAGATGAGTCTGGAATACATCAAAAGAAAGAAAATGTTTTTTTAAATTACCCAATGTCCCACTGATTGAACAATAATCAGATTGTGACAGAAGGGGAAGGAAGAGAAACAGCCGGGAACCAGGACAGATTTGTCTACTTCCTCCCCTCTCTCTTTCTGAAGGCTGGGTCCAGTCTCCTGTGTTCCAGCAGCCTCTCACTACATTGTTCAGGTGACACATTCTTAATATGTGAGGCTGGGTTGTGAAAAAAAAAACATATTGAGGAACAGGAACAAAAGGAGGTCATTCAGCTCCTCAGGCCTGTTCTCTCTGGAATTCTTCATTCACATGGAGCCCAGGAAGAAAAGGGCTTACTATCCCTCTTCTTCCTGTTCATCCCCCCCTCTTTCACATTCTGCCGTTCCACCTCATGCTCCACCACTTCTCTCTAAAGGAGAGAGACGCCTATGGCCCTTTGTGGACTAAGGCTAATTATTAATTTCCAGGAGAGGGCAGCGGAGGCCTCAGTTGAAAGTATTATCCGAATGTCTGCACCTCAGAGCAGTGCAATGGTCCCTTGGTACTGCACTGGGTGTGTCAGCCTGGATTATGTTCAAATCCCTAGAGTGGAAATTGAACTAAAGGCTTTCTGACTTGGAGTTGAGATCGTTTCCCACTGAGGCTGGAGGATTTGAACCTGACTGGCTGTGCAGTCATTCTGCAAGTGGACATTTGCAGGTACAGAGAGTGTGAGAGACGGCAATCCACTTGACAAGGAATAGAGTTGGAGCCAGTTTCACACAGGGCTCTGAATTCAGATCATGCAAAGAGTTTAACACGGTTACAAGAAAACACTAGAAAAAGAGCAGGATTAGATCTTATGGCCCATCCAGACTGCTCCTACATTCTGTACGATCTTGGCTGATCTTGGGCTTCAACTCCACTTTCTCGCCCATTCCCCTTGCCCTTGACTTTTCGAAGAGACAACAAATCTGCTATCCCAGCCTTAAATGTATTCAGCGATGTAGCATCCACAACCCTCTGGGGTAGAGAAGTCCATAGATTCACAAACCTTTGAGTGAAGTAATTTCTCCTCATCTCAGCCCTAAATGATCAGCCCCTTATCCTGAGAATGTGCCCCCATGTTTTTGATTCTCTGACTGTTATGGCTGGGATGGGAGGGGTGAGTGAATTATCAAGCCCCACTGCTCCACAGATCGTACCATTAATTTAAATGTTTAATTTTCTCCCCAAAATGACCAACTATGTACCATATCTCTAGCACCCAGAAGAAAAGAGACCGACCAGACTTCTTTCAAAAATTCAGAATGAGTCGGGGGTTGGGGAGGGGCGGTGAATAGAGACAGGGTGGGTTAGTGTCCTTGAGTCATACTGAACAGTGCACACTGTGTGACAGTTTTTCAAAGCACAGGATGAAACATACTGTCCAAGCCCTAAACCTTCTACATCTTATCATTAACTCAATGTCCTGCTCAGGATAGAATATCATGTCCTCGCTCTAACAGCTCGATGTTAAAACATTACAGTATGACAATGTGTTGCTAACCCGTGAGATAATGAGTAATAAACAATCGACAATGGTTAAAAGTCTAATGATGAACATGAAACCATTGTCAACTGTCGTAAAAACCCAACTGTTTCACTAATGCCCTTCAGGGAAGGAAATCTGCCATCCTTACCTGGTCTGGCCTGCATATGACTCCAGACCCACAGCAAATGCCCTCTGAAATAGCCTAGCAAGCCACTCAGTTCCCAATGGCAATTAGGGATGGGTAATAAATGCTGGCCTACCCAGTGATGCCCCCATCCCATGAGTAAATATTTTAAAAAAATACAGCAGTGCCTATTCTCTTTACTGTACAGTAGCTCTTAAACAGAAACTCCAGCTAGTGGCCTCTGGCCTGTTGAAGTGCATCAGGTAATGTTGTGTCCAAAAAAGAGCTCAGTAAAGGTAAGCAGGTAGTAGAAACTGGCTGGAATTGAGGAATTGTAAAGGACGTAAGATTGATGGGAGTTTGTAGAGCTCCAGATAGCGGATAAAGTAGCAGGAAATAAAAGCAACAATGCAGATGCAGAAATAAAAACAGAAAGTTCTGGAAAAACTCAACAGTCCTATGGGGAGAGAAGCAGAGTTAACATTTCGAGTCCAATATGACTTCTTCAGAGCTGAACAGAGGCAGAATTATGATGGGATTAATGCTGTTCAAAAAGGGGAAGGGAGGTCAGATGGGGGCAAAGGGATAAGTTAGAGGGCGGGGGAGATTAAATAACAAAGTTGTCCTGGAATAAAAGGCAAGGACAGTGGGAATGGTGGTAGTAAATGAACAACACATTGGTCTGGATTAAGTGTTAATAATAAATTAAAAATCAGTAACGTCTAGCAAAACACAAGAACAAGGTACAGACTGGCAGTGGAGGGAAAAATACAAAATTGAGTACAGACTTCATGGCCTGGAGTTGTTGAGCTCAATGTTGAGTCCAGAAAGCTGTAAAGTGCCTAATCGGAAGATGAGGTGCTGTTCCCCCAGTTTGAGTTGTGCTTCACTGAAACATTGCTGCATTGAAATGGAGAGTGACCAGGAGGTCAGGGTCACGCTTGCAGACTGAGCAAAACTGTTCTGCAAAGCAGTCATCCAGTCTGTGTTTGATCTTTCCATCGTAGAGGAGGCCGCATTGTGAGCAGTGAATACAATAGACTAAATTGAAAGGAATACAAATAAATTGCTGCTTCACCTGGATAGTGAGGAGAGAAGAGCTAAAGGGACAGGTATTATACCTCCTGCAATTTCATGGGAAGGTGCCGTAAGAAGGGGATGGGTATTGGGGCTGATAGACAAGTGGACCAGGGTGTCGCAGGGGAACAGACCCTTCAGGATTCTGACGGTAGGGGGGAGATAGGGGGGGTGGTGAGAGGAAGAAGTGTTTGATGGTGGCATCATGCTGGAGTCAGTAGAAATGGCAGAGGATAATCCTTTGAATGCAGAGCCTGGTGTGGTGGAAAGTGAGGACAAGGGGGGAAACCCTATCAGATACTGGGATGGGCAGGATGGGGTAAGGGCATAAGTGGGAAAAATGGGTTGAACATAGTTGAGGGCCCTGTCAACCACTGTGTTGGGATGGGGGCAGTCAAGGTAATCCTTGGATGAGGAGAAAGGAAGACATGTTGGAAGTGCTGTTATGGAAGGTGGAATCCATGACATCAACACGGAGATCAGAGAAGCTTGGTGCAGGACAGAAATGTTATAATTGGAGACTTTAACTTTCATCAAGACTAGGCAAAGCAGAACAGCTCGAGTCCCAAGGGAAGGGAACATCTTGAGTACGTTCGAGACAATTTTCTAGAACAATACAGTCTTAAACCAACAAGAGAACTTGCCACCTTAGATTTAGTAATGAATTGATCAAAAAACTAACTGTGAGGGGACACCTACTAACAGGGTTACCATAATATGATTGTGTTCAAAATGAGGTTTTTGAAGGAGATGCGTGATTCATGGACCAAGTTTTAAATTTAGGGAGGACAGACTTTGAAGGTGGGTGAGGGGTAGGGCAGGGATTGACCACCCGGTGTAGGGCCTTCCAAACACTCGATTTATTTTGCAATGATGGGCTGGTAATTACAGAAATGGGAAATTCTTCTCTATTACTCCAGTAAATGAAGGACAGTTAGAACAATGGGATATAAATGAGAGTTATTTGAAAGAAGCTGATGTTGTAACGGACTGAATGAGTGTTTGGGGAAAGCTGCCAGATGATAAACATTGGATCAGTTTAAAGTCCTATTGGGAAGCTTTAGAATTTTGAGTTTCAACAGAATGAATGGCCTCCTGTTCCCATGTTTCTTTCCTTATCTCCTGATAGCTAAGGAGTGGTGGTGTGTTCTTTCTGAGGACAAAGGAATAGTACATGTCCTTGAAAAGAGAGGAGAGCCGCATTTCTTATAAATAATCTGTTCTTGACGGCACTTCAGGAAACTCCCATGGAAGCTAAAGTGCAGAGAAAACAAGAAAACAAACCTCAAAAGAGCATTTGAAGAAATGAGAGATTATTGTGTCTCTTTATAATTCTTTTGAACACCAGGTATTGGGGGTAAGGGTTGGCTTGGCAAGGTCCAGGTTCTTGGTTCAGCTGAGGTGAAAACCCTTTTTCAAAATGGTTAGAGCAAAGGCTTTATTTATTTGTTCATGTGGGGATTGCTAGGTGGAGGGAAACTTGCAGGAAGTGGTGTTCCTGTCTGCTGTTTCCCTTGTTCCTCCTGGTGGGGAGGTCACAGGTTTGGAAGTTGCTGTCAAAGGGGCTTTGGTGAGTTTCTGCAGTGCCTCTTGTATATGGTACACACTGTTGCCATTGTGTGCCAGTGGTTAAGGGAATGAATTTTTAAGATGATGGATGGGGTGCCAATCAAGTGAGCTATTTCGTCCTGGTTGGTGGGGGTTGAGCTTCTTCAGTGTTGTTGGAGCTACCCTCGTTCAGGGAAATGGAGAGTATTCCATCAACCTCCTGATTTCCAACCTGTAGATGGTGAGTTGCTCATTGCAGGATTCCCAGCTTATGATATATAAGAGCAGGCCCAACTTATGCAATTGCCTACATTGGCTCCTGGTCCATTAAATCTTGATTATAAAATTCTCCTCCTTGTGTTCAAACCTCTCCAAGGCTTCACCCCCTCCTCATCTCTGTAACCTCCTCAGGCCTACATCCCACCAAGAACCATGTGATGCTCCAAATCTGGCTCCTTGTGGATGTCCCACTTGCTTCACTAAACCATTATTGGCTGTACCTTCAGCTGTCTATGCCCTAAGCTCTGGAGTTCCCTCTTTAAACCCCTTTGCCTCTCCACCTCTCTCTCTCCTCTCCCTTAAAATGCACCGTAATGCTACATCTTTGACGAAGTGTTTGGTTTCCTGTCCTCCTGAGCCCTGTTTCAGTTCAATGTCAATGATTGCACGATGCCTTAGGATGTTTTCCTAGGTTAAAGGTGCTACATAAATGCAAGATTTTCTGTAGTCAACTTGACTAGAAGAGAAACACTGGACTTGCTCACAGTTCAGTTGGATGTGAGTTTGGGGAAATTAGAGCTTTGAATTTGCATGGAGCAAACGGCCTTTGTTATCTTCTGATAACTGAGTAACCATTTTCAGAGAAAGAAGGATTGTAGAGCTCCCTGGTAGGAGGAAGTTTTAAAAAATATTCCTGGAATTCTCATGCTTGAAGAATTAGAGCCAAAGTTCGGAGACATTTCAGAGACTGGTTGTGTTTTTATTCAACTTATTTGGCACGTTCAATAATGATAGAGTTGTGGGGGGTGGGGGGGGTGGGAGGTAGGGCTCGGACTCCAGACCCAGTGGCAAAAGGGATAATTGCATCTCTGTAGTGATCAGGAAAATGAAGACCTTTCTCATTCTCAGTGCCCTGCTCACAGGAGCAATACCGTATGTCTATCAGAAATGTGAGCTTGCCCATCTTTTACACAAAAATGGATTGGATGGATATCGTGGTTACAGTCTAGCAAACTGTGAGTCTCATATTCTCTATCCTAGAAGATTGTAGCTGAAGACTCTTGCCTCTAACCTTGACTTTCTTTTTATACTGAATTCTTAACATCTTATTCCGTTTTAAGTGCACAACTTGTAGCTTTTCTTGATAGTTTAACTCGTTGAGTGCACTGCCTTGTGTGGAGCTGAGGTGCACGGATGTGTGTTGTGTTCACTTGTTCTGTATTTGATTACTTGAGACTGTTTACTGTTGATGTCACTGTATTTGATTAGTTAAACCTGGGTGTGGTCTAGGAGAAAAGTCAACAAGTTGTAGAGGTTGCTGGAACCAAAGAGCTGTAAACATGGAGCAGATATTTAATAAAAACTTGCACAACTAAAATTCCGACACAATAAAAACTGGTGTCTCAGGTCTGCAGAGCTTCAAGGTATAAAATATCACTGTGTCTCCTGCCAATGCGAGATGACCACAGAAGATTGCCACTGATGCCCATCTGAGCACATGCACTTCTCTGCACATTCACAGAAAACCATTGATATCATTGGCCGAATGCATCGGCAGCAAATTCAACCCGGTTAATAATGTTAGAAAGTAAAACCTCACATTTCCATGGTTAATGTTAACCAAGCTAAGTATGTCACAGATTGTGCAAGAGAAAACAGTGCATTGTATTTGACTTCGTATTAAAAGAAAACAGAGAATAGCAAAATGTTTCAGGTATTGATGAGTGAGTGAGCTGCCAGGGTTCTGGTTCCAAAATCCACTCGCTAGGATTGTTAACTTAATTTCGTTCAGTTCTCATTAGGATTGCTGCGATTTTGAATTTTGCTTTAAAAAACAAAAAGAAACTAAATGGAGGATGAGTATCACACTGAAGTTGGGGGATTGAGTAGAGTTCTGATCTCCGTTGCTTGCAATGACATCATGGAGTGAAGCGGTACAACTGTGCATGTACCACGTTGGCAGCAAAACGCAGCCATAAAATATACAACCACCAGGAGGCTCTAGTCGAAGCACAGGGAAGCACCCAAATGAACTCAGTTCATGGCTCACTACAAGTAGCCTCAGCTATTCCTGGGCTGGAGAGGGAGGAATAGAGTATGCAGGAGGGATAGCTACCAGTGGTCTCCTCTTGGAAGGTGCAGAGATCCTGAGGGGAAGGCTTCTGTTGGGCAATTCATCATGGGTCAGTTGGACAACCCGTGTTTCCAACCATTTCCCAAGCTTGGGAACTGTAAGCTCAATATCTCCATTTCTGGGCGTGAGGCATGATTTGTAGGGAGCTCTGAGAACATGCAAACTTCACAAAGTTTCCTGGTTTCCATTGCTGTGAATGTGTTCTTTTCAATCCAGACCTGCCCCATCATCCAGGTGTATAAGAAGAGAGATTGTAATTGTAAATGGAGCTGGCCAAGACTGAATAGAGTCTTATCATGTGGATTTATGCGAGGCAGGGTGGTATGGTTTGAGAAGGGGGAGAAGAGGGGGTGTCAGAAGGAATGTCTAACTAAAGGCTATGATTTGCCTTCATTTTAGGGGTGTGTTTAGTTCAACATGAAAGCAATTATAACACAAGTATAGTTGGACACAATAGGAGAGACGGAAAGACTCTATCATCAGACTACGGGATCTTTCAGATCAACAGCATCAGGTGGTGTGAAGATGGTCAGACTCAGAACTCAAAAAAGTTAAGGAATGGATGTAGGAAGAGCTGTAAAGGTAAGAAATGCAGCACATCATTAAAATGCTCCATATAAGATCCTGGACTGGTTTTAATCTCCTGAGGGGGTGGTTAGAGATGAATTTTTCCACAGTATTATTTCCCTTACATTATGGTCTCGGGTGGAGACCAGTCACTTTTAAAAATAAAAAAACTCTCAGTTATTAACTGAAGGAATTAAGCCACAAGGTTTCATGTTTTAAACAAAAGCTTTAACTGTACAAGAAATAAAGAAAGCAAGTATTGCTAACAACAATTAATCTTTAAGCCTGACAATCTCAACAGGACACTCACTGTTCTACTTTTATTTCCGCCTAAGAGTTCCCCTATACTTTCCCGGATCTTGAGGTTCCCTTCACTTCTGCAGCCAAATCTAAGTGTGCCACAACTCTCTGGGATTCACTTTGATTCTCCTCAGTGTTCCACAGTTCTCTCAGGTATGAGGTTCCTTAGGGTCCTTCCACTAGCGAGCAGCTAGGAAACTCATCAACCTTCCTTCAACACCTCACTATTGTGAACATCCCAGCTCAAGCATCCAAAACTGACACCAAAATCAGAAAACACCCTTGGTTTCCTATAACCTTTTCCTAGTGGTTTACAGATCCTGGCAGATTTTTCTCTCTGCTTGTCTCAAAGCAACTTTCAGGCTCCAACTGCCTGTGCTGAGAAATCACACTGATAAAACCAAATCAAAATATATTTCCCTGAAATTTATCCCCATGGCAACATGACACACCTAGAGTGGCCCTTCACTCATTATCTCCAATTCTTAAACATTCCCTTTGTTCTGGGAAACCATTTGAAAGTTAAATGACTGATGAAGACAACAGTCCCCACCAAAAGACTCAGAAAAGGGTCACCCGTTATTTAGTGTTTTCCCACTTCCAAGTCTGACCTGATTAAACAAACACAGGCCAGCCTTTCGTTGCAATTACTTTCGGGTCTGTTTACCAGCCTCCCAAACCAAGTGCTTCCATTATCTTACGTATAGAAACTTCAATCCCCAAATTAAAAGTTAAACTCATCAAACATCTGAATCATGAAATTAGATATTTTTGCCACATTTATTTGGTCCTTTTTAAACTTCTCTCCTAGGAAATTACAAGGAGAGGCAGTGGGTGTGGGGGGATGGGGAGGGACTAAGGAAATATTTTGTTATGACACTCAGACCATCCTGAGTGTGGGGCGGGATTGATCTCGTCTTCACCTGCCCGTCAATTTAGGAATTCAGGGCTAGTTTCCATTCTTTCTTAGGATCCCTTGTATTACTCGTTCTCAGGGCATATTTTTGCCATCCTTAGTTGCCCTGAGGAGGAGGTGAGGGATTTTCTCGTAAATTTGTTACTTACTTAAGCTCCAATGGTGATGTTAGATAGGGAATCTTAGGATTTTGACCCAATGAGGATTAAGGAACAGCAAAGCACACCTAAGTCTGAATGCTGTGTGATGTTGAAGGAGAATTAGAATTGATGGTGAACATAACAACATGAGAAATAAGAAATAGGAGCAGGAGTAAGGCAGTTGTCCCCTTAAGCCAGCTCTGGCAATCAATAAGATCATGGCTGATTTGAGTCTGACTTTAACTTCACTTTCTTGCCTTCCTCATAACCATTGACCCCCTTGTGGATCAAAACTTTGTTGAACAAATCTGTTTGACAAATTTGTTAGAGTTGTTTGAGAATGTAACAAGCAGGGTGAATAAGGGGGAATCAGTAGATGTAGCGTATTTGGATTTTCAAAAGGTATTCAGTAAGGTGCCACAGGAAAGATTACTACACAAGACAAAAGCTCATAATATTGTGGGTGATATATTAATGTGGACAGAGAATTGGCTAACTAACAGGAAAGAGATTGATGATAAATGGGTTATTTTCAGGTTGGCAAACCATCATCAGTGGAGTGCCATAAGGATCAGTGCTGGGGCCTCATCTTTATTAATGACATGGATGAAGGGACTGAGTGTGGTCAAATTTTCTGATGATGCAAAGATAGGTAAGAAAGTAAGTTGTCAGGAGGGCACAAAGAGTCTGCAAAGGGATATAGATAGGTTAAGTGATTGGGCAAAAATAGGCAGATGGAGTATAATGTGGGAAAATGTGAGTTTGTTCACTTTGGTGGAAAGAATATGAAAGCAAAATATTATTTAAATGGAGAGAGACTGCAGAATGCTATGGTACAGAGGGACCTGAATGTCCTTGTACATGAATCACAAAATTAGTATGCAGGTACAGCAATTCATTGGGAATACAAATGGAATGTTGGCCTTTATTGCAAGAGGAATGGAATATAAAAGTAGGGAAGTCTTGGTACAACTGGCATCGGTGAGACCACACCTAGAGTGCTTTGTACAATTTTGGTCTCCCTTTTTAAGGATGGATATATTTGAATTGGAGGCAGTTCAGAGAAAATTTTTCAGGCTGATTCCTGCAATGAAGGAGTTGTTTTATGAGGAAAAGTTGAGCAGATTGGGTCTATACTCATTGGAGTTTAGAAGAATCAGAGGTGATCTTATTGAAACATGTAAGATTTTGAGGGGTCTTAACAGGGTGGATGCTGAGACGATGTTTCGCCTTGTGTGAGAATCTAGGACTAGGGGGCCACAGTTTCAAAATAAGGTGTCTCCCATTTAAGTTGGAGACGAAGAGGAATTTCTTCTTTCAGAGGGTCATTAATCTTTGGAATTCTCTTCCACAGGGGGCAGAGGAGGCTAGCTGGTCATGTGACAGAGCTGTTCTTTAACAATGGTGGTTCAGTGAGTCTTGCCTCTGAGTCAGACAGTTCTAGGTTCAAGCCCCCTCTAGTGACTTGAGTCAAAAAAATCCAGTACAGTACTGAAGGAGTGCTTCCTTTTGGGTCAGATGTTAAGCTAAGACCCTGTATGTCTCTCAGATGAATGCAAAAAACACTATTGCACCACTTTGAAGAAGAACAGGGGAGTTATGTCTCATGTCCTGGGCCAATATTTATCCCCCAACCAACATCACAGAAACAGATCACCTGGCCATTTTCATATTGCTGTTTGTGGGAGCTTGCTGTGTGCAAATTAGCTGCTATGGTTCTTGCGTTGCAACAGAAACTACACTTTAAAAAAGCACTTCATTAACTGTGAAGTGCTTTGGGTTGACCTGAGGTTGGGAAGGTTTCTGTGTAATTTGCAAGTTCTTACTTTTTTTTAATTGGTGGAGGCCACAGTGACTGTGTACAGCAGAGTGCACAATGCACAACTCAGCACACAGCGATTAACCGGGTTCTGCTCTTTCACTGTCAGTGCAGCATTAAGAGGCTCTCGGGAGTAAGGAATCTTCCCTCCTCCTTCTGAATGGGAAGGGCCCTCAATTTTACTGGGTGAAAATTCCAGAAAGCTCGGTGTTACAATCAACTCTGTGTGAGAGAATTGAAGGATACTAAATAGCAGCGTGTGGCCTAGTCCAGTCAGCAAGTACCCTCATCTCTGAAACTTAGACCATATAAAGAGGGTTCTTTCAGTCACTAAACTGCCAAGAGTTTCTGCAACTTCTATTTTCATTGTGATTTCCAACACCTCCAGTATTTTGCTGTAAGCTACAATTATAGTCTCCATCTTTCCAAAAACATTGGGGTAGTGGTAATGTCACTGGATGAGTAATCCAGAAGCTCAGGTCAATACCCTTTGGGTCATGGGTTTAAATCCCACCGTGGCAGCTGGTGGAATTTGACTTCAGTTAATTAATAAACCTGGAATTAAAAGTTAGTCTCAGTGACGATGCCATGAAAATATCATCGATTGTTGTAGAAAAAAACCCATCTGGTTCACTGATGCCCCTTAGGGAAGGAAATCTGCATTCTTAACCCAGTCTGGCCTACATGTGATTCCAGATCCACAGCAATGTGGTTGACTCTTAACTGTCCTATGAAATGGCCAAGCAAGCCACTCAGTTCAAGGGAAATTAGGGATGGGCAACAAATGCTGGCCTTGCCAGGGATGTCCACATCCCATGAAAAAATAAAAATTCCTGAACTGTTGCCATGGCGAACATTTTAAGCGTTACAATATGAAGTTAAGGACAGGAATGTCATTGGCTCATGTCAGTTGGTATTTTTAATACCTTTTTCTGGGTTTTACATTTTACCTTTTCCCGGTTAATTTAAGTGGTAAAGAAGACTAGGTTGGGGTCCGAGCTGCAAGCCCGGTTAAGTCAACCTTTAACGCAAAGCGACATCTAAGTAAAGGAATTAAAGTGTGCATTAAAAACAGCTATCCCAAGGATCATTAAGTCTCTGATTGCCAATTAAATAGCTTGTGAACACTCGTTCAAGAGGCTCGACACCATTTTGTGGCAATTGGCAGCCCCACTTAAAAGTGACCAATTCAACAGGAGTAAAGCATTTGTTGGTGAGTGTTTTGAGTGCTACTGAAATGCACGTTCAGCTTTCAATGTTCACTTGCATATTGAGATTGACTGACTGCGTTTGAAGAGGACTATTGAGACATGTCAGGTGACTTTCTGGGAAACTTTGTCAAGAATTCCACCAGAAATTCTCTGTGAATTTCACCTAAATAGAGTGAGTGCTGTGCTACTGTACTTCTACTGCCATTGTAGGAGATTTCCAGGAGGTTAGCAGAAATGCTTTCAGAATGCCCTCAAAGCAGAGGTCTAACATTTCCCACTGACTCAGGGGAGTCCTTGGCTTGTGACTGATCAAAATGGAGAAGGTTTATTTGCAAAAGCAACTTGGACACCGAGATACTTGGTCAGGAAGACGCAGAGGCGAAGTCAGGGCATCAGAGGGAGCGCACAAACCTCCAAACTCATCTACCTGACCTTCCAAGCACCACTGCCCCACATGTGGATGAGTTAGCAGATCACACATTAGATTTATCAGCCTTGGCAGAGCCCGACAAACCAGAATGGAAGCAAGTCATCCTCGATCACATGGGGCTGCCAAAGAAGAGAGACTGTAGTTTATTGGAGACCTTACAGGAGTGACCAGGACATAGGGAGTGGTTAATCATGGGATCTTTCTAGGTGTTCCTCTTGAGGAGGGACAGAGGAGAAGAACAGAACAGCTGAGTAGCATCAGCTGCTGGAGGAGAGATGGACAGGGCTCCAGATTTAGGGGCTTACTGCATGCTCCAAAAGCTAACGATCGTGAGAGACCGGAGTTACCACCAGCAATTGTGCAAGAGGGTCAAACTCAAATGGCATGTTGGCCTTTATTGCAAGGGGATCGAAGTACAAGACTAAGGAAGTGTTGTTACGATTGTATCAGGAATGAATGAGAACACACCAAGGGGAACCTTTCCCTTTGGTGGAGGGGTCAATAACCAAGGGGCATAGATTTATGGTAAGGGGCAGAAGGTTTAGAGGGAATGTGAGGAAAAAATTCACCAGAGGATGGTGGGAATCTGGAACTCGCTGTCTGAAAGGGTGGTAAGGGCAAAAACCCTCATTACTTTTAACAAGTATTTGGATGTGCACTTGCAATTCCATGACATACAGGGCTATGGGCCTAGTGCTGGAAAATGGGTTTGGGATAGTTAAGTACTTGTTTGACCGGCGCAGACTCGATGGGCCGAAGGACATTTTTTGTACTGTAGACCTCTATAACTCTATGACTGTATGACACACGGAGAACTGTTTGGTCCACATATCTAAGGAAATATATATGCCTTGGAAGTGGTACAGCAAAGTTCACTAGATTGGACCCCATGATGAGAGGGCTGTCCCATGATGAGAGGCTGAGAAAATTGGGCCTCTACTCTGTAATTTAGAAGTATGAGAGATGATCTTGTTGAAACCTACAAGACTCTGAAGGGGCAGGAGAGGGTAGACACTGAGAAGTTGTTTCACCTGGCAGGGGAATCTAGAACACGGGGATACAGTCTCAGGATTATGGGTCGACCATTTAGGACTGAGCTGAGGAGAAATTTCTTCACACAGAGGGTTGTGAATCTTTGGAATTTTCTACATCAGAGGGTTTTGGATGTTTCATTATTGAGTATATCCGCTATCAGAATTTGGAGCACTGTGGCTACATGCTTTAGCTTCCAAGACGTAGGATCCAGCAGAAAGTCCACCATCTGTGCTCAATCCTTTCACCCCCACCACTGCCCCCCCTCCCCCCACCCCCTTCCCCATGAGGTCAGCTGCTTCCCCCATATCCTTGAAAGAAGCAACTCAATCCACAAGGTTCTCATTGTTCAGTGCCAGGCCCTCTGCAATGCTAGATTGTGCAGAGCACAGCACACCACCATGGTACATAAGACGCTCAGTGGGACATACTGAAGGCCTCCACCCAATCAATCTAGTCACTTGAATCGTATCTTTCAGAGACCTACGGCCTACTCAATGGTTGCTCGGATTGCCCAGTGGCTGATGATGTACCTCACCTCTGCACCCATGCATGGGTTACTGACAGGTGTTGGTAACCTTGTCTTCAATGGGTAGCCCTTGTCTTCTAATATTCATCCCTACAGGTACAGAGGGATGGGTATAGCTGTGGCACCTGGAACTGTCCAAGTGGGTAGGCAAACTGGCTGCTTCCCGGGACTCATGCACACCAGCTGCAGATCAGCTGGACACTGAGCTTGTGAAAGTCTTCCCTGTTGATGAAGGCTGCTGGCTGGTCAGCGGGAGCTGATCACAGCCATGTAGTTCATCACACCGTGCACTTGAGGGAATCTAGCAATGGCCCCTCAACACAATGGACCTCTCTGCCAGACTGTCCAGCTCAGCCTGTCACCAACCCTCTTAAACAGGCATTGTTCACCTCCTTGATGCACTGATGCACCACAGACTGATTCACAAATATCTTCACTGGATTGCTGAAAAGACCCTGAGGCATAGAAGTTCAGCACTACAGTGACAGTGATCTTCAACACCACTGATATTGGGGGTCCACTACCATCCATGTGGCTCAGCTTCTTCTCCAGCAGGACATCCAGATCAGTGATGTCCTCTCTGGAGAGGCGCAGTCTTCAGTGCCATTGCCATGTGGACATCTGCAGGTAGTTGAGCTTCAGAGGATAGAAGCTCTGAAGAGGATATCCTTTTCTGTGCACACGAAGCACCTAGCATGCTCCTCTGGTCCTTTCACCATTAGCATTCCCAGCCAAGGTTGACCCTCCTGTGGGCATGAGGTTGCTAATCTCCCACTGTCAGTGCTTGCATTTCATTGAACTTCGGAAATAGGAGCAGGAGTAGGCCATTCGACCCCTCAAGCATGCTCTGCCATTCAATCAGGTCATGGCTGATCATCTACCTCTACGCCATTTTCCCCACTCTCCCCATATCTCTTGATGTCATTCGTACTTAGAAATCTATGCATTCCTGTTTCAAACATGCTCAACGATTGAGCTCTCACAGCCCTCTGGGGTAGAGAATTCCAAATGTTCACCACCCTCTGAGTGAAGGAATTCATCCTCATTTCAGTCCTAAATGGCCTTCTTATTATCCCAGACTCACCAGCCAGGGGGAACATCCTATCTACATCTACCCTGTCACACCTTGTAAGAATTTTGTAAGTTTCAATGAGGTCACCTTTCATTCTTTGAAGCTCCAGAGAATACAAGTCCAGTCTCCCTATTCTCTCCTCAGAAAACGATCCCGCCTTCCCAGAGATTGGTCTGGTGAACCTTCGCTGCACTCCCTCAATGGCAAGTATATCCTTCCTTAGGTAAGGAAACCAAAACTGTACACAATAGTCCAGGTGCAGTCTCATCAAAGCTCTATACAACTGCAGCAAGACATCTTTACACCTGTACTCAAATCCCCTTCTGATGAAGGCCATGTAGCATTTCCCTTCCTAATTGCTTGTTGCTAGCTAGCTTTTAGTGACTGATGAACAAGGACACCCAGCTCCCGTTGGACATCAACACTTCTTACCTCTCACTTTTAAAAAATATTTCACTTTTTTTTCCATTAAAGCGGATAACTTCACACTTATTCACATTATAATCCATTTGCCATATTCTTGCTCACTCACTTAACCTGTCCAAATCCCGTTGAAACCTCCTTAAATTCTCTTCACATGTTATATTTCCACTTAGTTTTGTGTCATCAGCAAATTTGGAAACATTACAATTGGTCCCCACATCCAAATCATTTATGTAGATTGTGAACAACAGTGGCCCCAGCACTGATTCTTGCAGTGCCCCACTAGAAACAACCTACCTTCCTGAGAATGACTTGTTCATTCCTACACTCTGTTTTCTGCCTGTTAACCAATTCTCAATCCATGCCAGAATATTAGCCCATCAGATGGAAAGATTTGATTGCTCGTGAGAAATGAAACAAATTTGAATGTGCACTGACGAAGATGGATTTACAACTCATACCCAACATGAGGCACATTCATCTCCCCAATGCCCGTTCAAAAACATGTTATCCCTCCCCATATGTGAAGGTGATGTCTAATTGAACTTATGTCAAATCCTCAGGTTTCTGGCTGTTTCTCCTGTGTGAGGGGAACACATGATCATTCTTGATCACAGGTCAAGAATGGTGGGATGTTTGACTGTGGGAAATGACATCTGACCCTCAGCTAGGCTGATAATTCCCTCGGAGTTTCTCTTGATCACCTACTCTTGCTTTGGCACAATTGGCAGATGTCTCGTTTACAAACTTAATCTGGGGTTTCTGCCGAAGCAACGTGATGGAAACCAATGCAGAGAACCCATGAGGAAAGTCTCCATGCTAAAGTATACGTACTGAGTTTTGTGGAAGTGGTCACTCAATGGTGTTCAAGGGTGGAGAGTGCGGCTCAATGTTAAACTGAAGCTCTTCTTACCACTTGTGAATACGGAATAAGTAATACCAGTCACTTACCCTGAACACCCTAAACAAAACGGTTGTGATAGTAAGTTTGGAAAGGCTGAAGCTCAAACTTCACGGGCCTAAACCTCTCAATCCCATACAGGCACTACACCATCACATGTAGATCACGTCTACAATAAAGAACAACATTTCCATTACTGGACTAAATCAGTTCCTTCAAGATGGTGAATAGAGGACAGTGGATTCAAATCATTCACCAATCAAATGCATAGAATGTGATAACTTTACATAATTTAACCTCGGCTGACAATACAGGTTAGCCTATCACATCTTCATTGGAGTTTCAACAACATCAAGCTAACTAGTAAATGAATCGCACAGCTGAGCTGCTTGCAGTAACTGGGTCCAAAACCTTGGCTCTTCCACCCGTTAAAGGGCACATTCATTGAGAAAAGCGGTCAGATCCATTGTCTCACAGGGATATGCCCACCCTCGCCTATGAAAGAAAAGAGCATCAGGTATGAGAGAACTGTGCCAAAGGCCAACGAGAGTCCCAGCAAACATTCATATTTCTTGACAGGCATCGGGAGCTAAGGACAGTTTTGTAACCAAGTTTTGTCTGCCCTCTCCTGCTTGAACCAGGAATGGGCTGCAGTTGTCTTGGTGCTGACAGGTCTCCAGCACTTCATTCAAGCACTCATTCCCCATGTGCGAGAGGTCATTTCACAATAGGTCATTCTCCTGCTTATGCTGGGGATGATGCTGTGATACTGAACAATCCAGCAACTTGAGTGTTGCTAAAAAAAAGAGACATACTATCAAAGCTTTTCATCTGGTGCTCATTAGGACAACTACTCAATATAAACCAATAGCAAAGGGAAGAACAATTTATATTGCATGAGAAGAGGTTGGTTGGCAAGCGGACTCTGATTGGTAGAGTTGTCTCCATGGAGAATGCAGCAGGGTACGGTAACTATTAACTGCCAAGCTTTTGTTTTAAATTGAGGCAGGTTGACTCTGATTGGTCAAGGCATTGCCATGAGGAATGATCCAGGGAATGGCTGTCCTCCAAGCTTTTGTTTAGTTGGAAAAGACAAAAAATAATCAGAGTCCACTTGCCAACCAATCAATATTCTCCTCTCATGCAGTCTAAATTGTTGTTCCCTTTACTGCTTTATCCTGTGCGGCTATCCTGATGAGTACAAGATGAAAAGCTTCAATTATATGTCTCTGTTTTCAGCAATACTGAAGTTCTGTACTACCAAACGACTACTCCACCATCTGCTGGTAAAGAAGTCACCATTAACAGACCAGTTTGCATCAGACATTTGAGAACCAGCGTTTAACTAGGAAAGCAAATAGGCTGAGCAACACAGAGAGCAACAAAGCAACTGGACCCCACATGGATTACTCCAATGCTTTCCTCTTATTTTCCACATAAACTTCATTCCATCCAAAACTCTGCTGCCAACATCCTATAACATAACAAGTTCCGCTTACCTATCCCACTCACACATTGAACCCATCTTTATTGACCTATACTGGATTCCAGTTCTCTAATTTGTATGGCCCTTTTGATCTCTCTAACCTCATCCAGTACTGATACCATATCCCCAACCCCCACTTTCCTCCGAATCCTACCATAGTTGGTGGCTGTGCACTTCACCATCTTGATTCCACATCTGGAAAACATTCCGACTCTCCATTTCCCTGCATAAACTTGACTTGTACTGAGTTTAGAAAGTTAAGGAGTGCTCTAATCAAATTGCTTAATTTATGAAAGGATAAATCAGATACAGAGAAGTTAATTCCTCTAGTGAGGTGTTCATAACAAAGGGGCATAATATTCAGGGCTATGTCACTCAGAAGTGAAATCAGGAAGCACATTCTCACACAAGGGAAAATGAAAATATGGAATTGTCTCCCCCAAAATACTGTGTTTCTGGGTCATTTGAAAGTTGCACAACTGAGAGCGGGAGATTATTGTTAAATCTGGGTGAAAAGAGAGATGTGTTGTTGAAGCTTATTGTCTTGCACTCATCAGGACAGATGCAAAAATGCCAAATTTCAAATTTCAGATTATTCAGATTATTTCAGGTTACTGTTGGGTAAATTCTCATGGAATATGCAGCAAAATCATGTAAAAGAAATTGAGATACGGATCAACCATTATTTAAGTGAATGATGGAACTCCCCTGAGGGGGCTGAATAGTCTATTCCTGTTTGTACGTTCTCTTCTCTTTTTTGGAATTCCTTAAAAACTCTATCTAGCATCTCCTTCTTGGATTACATCGTTTTCCTCAGCCCTCTGTGAAGCACTGTGGGACGTTTCCATGCATTAAAAGATGGTTAAAATTTGCTTGCATAATCCTCAATAACCAACTGCAAACCTTCCCTGGGTATAGCTGTGTCCTTTCCCCTTCCTGGTTCCGAGGTGAGAGGTAAATCTCACTGACTCCATCTCTAGAGGCTTTTAGTGTGCCCCTATTTTATCACTTTCAGCAATGCCCATTGATATTCAAACCTGAAAAGGAGCATTCTCCTACATTTTGCACGTGAATTAATCAGTCACTGCAAGAGATAGAGCTATCAAGAACAGCCTAGGAACTAAAAGCAATCATGGCAAGCCATCATATTATATTCAGACACCAAGCCATTGATCAGTGAATGAGCCAATCAAATTAGTTTCCCTCCAATGAAGAATGTTTCCAATGAAGGGAAGGAGATACTTGGTCTCTTACATTGTAGCTGCAGCTCTTGTAGACCATTCTTTCTAAAAGGTTGCAAGGTTGCAGTGTTTGCAGACACCAACCTATTACCCCCAAATGCAAATGATATTTAGCAATAACTAGAGGCAAAACAATAAACAAGGTTTAACTTACATGGAAACAAGGTTTAACATACTTGGAATGTCGTCGTTGGAACATCACCACCCGTTTTGAAAGCATTATGGTATCTGCAATGTCCTGAATGACAAGATCTACAAAGAGACATACGATGTGATATTAAAGTAAGTGAAAAGCAAGACAAAGTGAACATGAGTTATTAGGCACCAGGTATGAAACTTAGAGAGTTCAGTGTTGGTCAGGAGGTCATGGTGAGAAACTACTGAGGTGATAAGGACAAGTATGTCTTTGGCATTGTTTTAAAGAGAGTAAGTACATTCACATATCTGGTGAATATTGTATAGAGATACTGTCACTGTCATGTAGATCATTTGCTTAAAAGAGAAAATCTGACAAAGGGAGAGCATGATAAACCTCCAATAGTCTGAATCCATCCAACAGTCCCAAGTGAAAGTCAGAAAAAAAGTGCAAGTTGCAAAGAAACTGAAAGTTTGCTAATTTCCCAGAATCTATCGGTAGGGCAAAGTGCGTCAATGACAAATCAATCAACTTCACAGTTCCAACCATTAAGGGGAGTTGGTCGTCAAAGTCAAAGATGTTGAAGGAGCAGAGTTGAGCTAATGGAAATGGAAGGAGATACCCAGAAAGAAAGAGAACGAAGCCAGGTTAATTGAAAGGATGTAGGAAGAAAGAAGAAATAAATGTTTCTTTTTATTATTTCATGTCAAATGATGATATTTTTGTTGCGCACAGACTGGTGTAATGGAAAAAGGTTTTTTTTTTAACATGTAAGTTACTCTGGTTGTATCGTCATGTATGTTTTGGTTGTGATTACAGTAAAAGCACCTGTCCAACCCAACATGTTAAATCTTCTGGTATTGTTGCTGTTGGTTTAGTTATATTGCATTCTGGAAAATTAGCATTTACATGTACCATTTTACATTTTATTCTATAAGATTTTTTAAAGTAAGATGGGAGTATAATATATTGCAAGATTTGTGCATTTATTTCTTGAGCTTTCTGCTGCCCTCTCTGTGGGGAGGGATAAATAAAGTTGTACAATAATGGCTGCCTGCTGTGAGTTCACATGTTAATAACAGTTACAACAAAAATACCTTTTATCACTAAGATTCTGACAATCCCAAAGGTATTGCTAATGGTTTCAAGAGTTATTTCATAAACAGTGAACAAACCTCCGAAACACCACAGATTGCAAAAAAATTTAAAGATTTCCTTATTGATTCTTATGTTGCTTCACTGTTTGTAATTCCTCCTGACCAAGGTGAAATAGTGAAGAATTAATTCACTTGGGACAAGTAATTTCACTGGTCGTGTTAAAATAATCAATAGCTATTGAAAAAAGCAGTCTTAAACATTGTTGTACCAATTTGTAAATAAATCAACCTCCTTAGCCCAATAACTACTGCCCAATTTTCATACAGTTGAGATTTTCAAGAATCTTAGAATATAATGTTTATAAGAGACAATGGACCATAACTGCTGAGCTCAGGGCATTGTACCGGGGGGATCTCGTAATGATGTGCTGGGAAACCACACCCCCACCCACTGCTGGACCTTCACAGGTAAGGTTTGCATGACAAGTGCCCGGAAGAGCAAATTTCTCCAGAGCAATTGCCCTGTACTGAGAACCATCCCAAAATGTGATTTAAACGACAAACTTTGGATGGTTCCGAATGTGTTACATCAATGGTTACCCAAAAAAATGTGAGAAGAATCAAAACCACTTCTAACGTCTGGGTAACTAATGTACAGACCGTCACCCCAACGCCTGACCTGACACAGCAGCTGCCGCCTCACCCTCCACCCCAAGGCCCAACCCAACTCAACCCCCTTCCCTCCAGAAGACCGACTCAAACCCCCTCCCCATCGAGGCCCAACTCAACCCCCCCAACCCACAAGGCACAACCCCCCCCAATCCTCCAAAGCCTGATGCTCTCCTCCTCTCCTCCACCCCTCACCCATGAAGCCCCCCCCACCCCCCAATCAAACCCACTTGCCTTGTCAAAGACCCTTGAACCTGGCTGGACCTTTAAACTTACCTGGTCTATGAGTGGTAATTGTGGTTTTATTTAGTGTATAATGTACCTTTAAGAATAATATTTCTTGGGAAAGAACACATGATCTGTAGTAACCAATGGGAGAGTAGCGTGAGCTACCTCAGCAAACAGTATAGAGATAGAGTTGGAGTTGAAAGCACATGTGTAGTTGCTGCTGAGTATGTTGTAAATAAACTTAATGTTTCCACTAAGAAACATTTCAGATCAACACTATTACTAAAAGTACAATTCAGCCACTCTACAACACTAGGTCAGCTGGTGACATTAGAAAGGGGGCGTGACTTCCATCCCTTTGACTGAGCAGCCCTTCGATGCTAAGCACTGGCGAATCACTGCAGTACTTGGATGTCACCCAGCCTGAGTTGGAATGTCCGGCGAGATAGCATCACCTGCATTTCAGGGTAAGTGCTTTCGAGTGAAGTGACAAATTGACTCAATTGCCACTCCATCGGAAGTTACGGCCCATATCCCTTTTTGTCATGTCAAATTCTGTTGAACTCAAATCAAGATGATTTCAGCCAGCATCATCCCACTGACATGTTTGATAAGATATTGAACTCTTTAGCACAGGAATAGGGGTTATTGTGGATCTTAGTAAAGACTTCGATATGCTGGATCATTCTATTCTACTTTCTCAATTACATTATTCCAGAGTTAGAGGAATTGGTCTTTCATGGTTCTTTAGCCACATTACAGACAGAAAGCAATTTGTATGTTTTGATTCAATTTGTTATGATTTTTAAGTATTAAATGTGAAGTACCACAGGGCTCCATTCTTGGCTGCTACTATTTCTTATATACACTAATGAGATATTAAATGCTTGTTTAGTCCAACGATACATTATTTTCACTGACGACACCAATATATTCTATTCACATTGCAATATAGAGGAACTTGACTCTTCATCTTAATTTGTGAACTGCCAAAATTAACCACATGGTTTTGTAGTAACATGTTATTCCTAAACTTACAAGAGGCAAATGTTAATCACTTGAAACCTAAAAAACTTTACCAGTGAAGGATTCTCAATTTGGAACTAAGATCAATCGAGTAGATATTGATGGAAAAGAGAGGACATCATTCTTCAGTGTTGTGATTGATGAGTTTTTAAATTGGAATGAATAAATAACAAAAGTGTCAAAAAATGTTTCTCATTGCATAGGAATATTGTGTAAATTACGATATAATTTGCCAGTTCAAGTATTATTTACTGTGTATAACTCTTTCTTTTGCTGCATATAGCCTCCTGTAATAATGTGTGTGCAAATTAGATCCCTAAATTTTCTACATTACATCAGTGACTACAGTTCAAAGTGTACATTTTTTGGCTACAGAGCCCTTTGAGATGTCCTGAGATTGTGAATGGTGCTGTATAATTGAAAGTCTCCCATCTTCAATTGTGAAAGTCCCATCTGCACAAGAGCTGTAGCAATGTAAGGAAATGGCCCACCATGAGGAGGAAAAGAGAGGCTTTTAGCAGGTAAAAGGGAAGCAAATCAGCGAAGGCATTAGTGGAGTACAGAAAGTGCAGGGTGGAGCTTAAGAAAGCAATTAGGAGAGCAAAGAGAGGATATGAGAAGGTTCTGGCTGGTAAAAGTAGGGAAAATCCCAAGATATTCTATAAGTTTATCAATGGGAAGAGGATAACCAGGGCCCATAAGGGACCAAGGGGGAAACCTATGGGTGGAGACAAATGACATCGGTAGAGTGTTGAAAACAATTAATAAAATAGATTCTAGGAGAGAAAGAAAACAAGGGCTTTTTTACTTGAATGCTGAATCACTCACCATCCACGCTTCTCTGAAGGCCTTGGTTTGAAAACACAGTCCTTTTTCTCCTCATCTCGCTCTTAAGTTCTCTTTCGCCATCAAATATATACATAACAGTGCACACCCCTAGGAAGGGAAAAACATGTTTGCATGTTGCACCGAGAATGTGACCCACAATCCATATCCTGACAAGCTCATTGGGGTCAGTCTGGAGTAGCTTGGCCTTTGCAAAAGCTTTCAGCCCTCTTTTTTTTCCATCTGCCCAACTCCCCACACACTCCTGGACTAAGGACCCATTCAATTTCTATCGGTGCCATTTGTAATTGAGACGCCATGTCCATAGTTCAGATATTTTTGAGAAGCATCTGTTTGTTTAAGCATATTAGTGAAACATTGTGCGGCGTGGAACTTGCATGTTGAGTATTCCAAAACAAAAAGTGCAATCTAAGACCCTCTACTACATAGAAAAGTTCAGAGCTGAGATTGATGGATTTTTGTTAGGGAGGGGTGTTCTTCTTGAGTTCTCTGCCTGAAGGCCACAGTACCACGGCCTCCACATCAGAGATAGGCCAAAGAGGCAGCTCCTGAATCTCTCCCAGCCGGAACAGGGATGGAATCCTATGCTGTTGGCGCCGATTTGATCAACATCAGCTATCAAACCAACGGGCTACATACAGCAGCCCAACAACATACACTTTTACATGGGTGCTATGGATAGTGACGGTAGAGGCTCCAATTTTCTTTCCATCACATTGATGGAATCTATAGGAATCTCCCCCATTCTTACCCCTGCATTGGTGTGTGTCGTAAGGATTTACAAGTTTAGACCCAGCCTGCGTCATGAACGTGCCTACACATCTTCCCTTCACCCCCCCGTCGGCATTCCGTAGGAATCGTTCCCTCCGGGACACCCTGGTCCACTCCTCCATCACCCCCTACTCCTCAACCCCCACCTATGGCACCTCCCCATGCCCACGCAAAAGATGTAACACCTGCCCCTTCACTTCCTCTCTCCTCACTGTCCAAGGGCCCAAACACGCCTTTCAAGTGAGGCAGCATTTCATCTGCATTTCCCCCAACTTAGTCTACTGTATTCATTGCTCCCAATGTGGTCTCCTCTACATTGGAGAGACCATACATAAACTGGGCGACTGCTTTGCAGAACACTTGCGGTCTGTCCGCAAGAATGACCCAAACCTCCCTGTCGCTTGCCATTTTAACACTCCACCCTGCTCTCTTGCCCACATGTCTGTCCTTGGCTTGCTGCATTGTTCCAGTGAAGCCCAACGCAAACTGGAGGAACAGCACCTCATCTTCCGACTAGGCACTTTACAGCCTTCCGGACTGAATATTGAATTCAACAACTTTAGGTCTTGAGCTCCCTCCCCCATCCCCACCCCCTTTCTGTTTCTTCCCCCTTCTTTTTGTTTTTTCCAATAATTTATATAGATTTTTCTTTTCCCACCCATTTCCATTATTTTTAAGTCTTTTATGCTCCCCCACCCCCACTAGAGCTGTACCTTGAGTGCCCTACCATCCATTCTTAATTAGCACATTCGTTTAGATAATATCACCAACTTCAACACCTCTGTCTTCTTTTGTTCTTTTGTCTGTGACATCTTTTGATGATCTGCTTCTATCACTGCTTGCTTGTCCCTACAACCACACCAACCCCCTCCACTTCTCTCCCCCCACCCAACCACCAGCCCCCTCCTCCCACCTTAAACCAGCTTATATTTCACCCCTCTCCTTGGATTCACATAGTTCTGCTGAAGGGTCACGAGGACTCAAAACGTCAACTCTTTTCTTCTCCACCGATGCTGCCAGACCTGCTGAGTTTTTCCAGGTCATTCTGTTTTTGTTATGAACATGCCTTCCTTGGCCAAAAGGTCCTGTAGTGGGACTCAAACCCACAGCTCCTGGCTCAGAGGCAGGAAGGTTATCCACGGCATGGATTTATAAAGGGGAAATGGTGTTTAAATAACTTATTTGGGTTTTTTTGATGAGCTAACAGAGAGGGTTGATGAGGGTAATGCGATTGATGTGGTGTACGTGGACTTCCAAAAAGCATTTGATACAGTGCCCACAACAGCCTTGTGAGCAAAGTTAGAGCTCATGGAATAAAAAGGACAGTGGTAACATGGCTGTGGAATTGGCTGAGCAACAGGAAACAAAGTGTAGTGGTGAACAATTGTTTTTTGGACTGGAGGAAGGTTTATAATAGAGATCCCCCGGGATATGTGATTAGACCCTGCTCTCCCTGATAGACATCAATGATCTAGACTTCAGTTTTCAGAGTACTATTTCAAATTTGTGGACGGTGTCAAGCTTCTTGAGTGTTGCAGCTGGACTCATCTAGGCAAGTGAGGAGTATTCCATCATACTCCTGACTTGTGCCTTGTAGTTGGTGGACAGGCTTTGGGGAGTCAGGAGGTGAGTCACTTGTCACAGGATTCCTAACCTCTGACTTGCTCTTGTAGCCATAGTATTTATATGGCTAGTCCAGTTCAGTTTCTGGTCAATGGTAACCCCCAAGATGTTGATAGTGGGGGATTCAGTGATGGTAATGGCATTGAACATCAAGGGGCAATGGTTATATTGTCCCTTGTTGGAGATGGTCAATGCCTGGCACTTGCGTGACGCAAATGTTACTTGACACTTGTTAGCCCAAGCCTGGATATTGTCCAGGTCTTACTGCATTTGGACATGGACTGCTTCAGCGTCTGAGGAGTTGCAACTGGTGCTGAACATTTTGCAATCATCAGCAAACATCCCCACTTCTGACCTCATGATAGAAGGAAGGTCATTGATGAAGATGGTTAGGCTGAGGGCACTACCCTGAGGAACTCCTGCAGTGATGTCCTGGAGTTGAGATGATTTGACCTCCAACAACCACAACTATTTTCCTTTGTGCTAGGTATGACTCCAACCAGTGGAGAGTTTTCCCATTGACTCCAGTTTTGTTAGGGCTCCTTGATGCCACACTTGGTCAAATGCAGCCTAGATGTCAAAGGCAATCACTCTCACCTCATCTCACCATGTTTGAACTAAGGCTGTAATGAGATCAGGAGCTGAGTGGCCCTGGCCAAATTGGGCATCAGTGAGCAGGTTATTGCTAAGCAAGTGCCACTTCATAGCACTGTTGATGACCCCTTCCATTACTTTACTAATGATGGAGAGTAGGCTGATGGGCTGAAAATTGGCTGGGTTGGATTTGTACTGGTTTTGTGTACAAGATATACCTGGGCAATTTTCCACATAGCCAGGTAGATACCTGTGTTCTAGCTGTACAAGAACAGCTTGGCTAGGGATGCGACAAGTTCTGGAGCACAAGTCTTCAGTATTATTGCTGGAATATTTTTGGGGCCCATAGTCTTTGCAGTATTCAATGCCTTCAATATTCCAAGGTAGCCTTCAAGAGGCAGGAGCAGCACTGCAATCCTCAGTGCATTCATGGCACTATGACAGCAGTGTTGCAAAGTGCTTCAAGGAAGTCAGTCATCACTCAATGGTTCTCGCCTTCATGCCTGAGGTTTACTCTGAATCTGCACTGGAGCGTTTCTCCATGGGCAATCCTTCATGCAAAACAAGTGTTCAGGCCTCAACATCATACTGAGCACCCAGCACGAGATCATTCTTCAGGATGCAGTCCTCTGTAAATCTTAGGCAAGGATGCAAGCCTGCGAGTCAGCTCACCTTTCAGTGAACTATGTGAGCTTCAACAGCAACATTGCCTGATCGTGGTCAAGCACTCACAAGCCTGTCGCTATCTGGAGTCTCCACTGTACCCATGCAGCCTAGCCTTGGTATCTGCTGGCCTGAAAATGCAGACACTCCAAGTGAACTTCAACTACTTCAATCACTGATAATATGGAGCACCCACTAGTGGAGCTTCACTCTGATCCCAAATGAGGCCTCCGCATTTTCATTCCACCAGTCTCAGATACCCACATGTAAACCAGGCACACTGATGGCATTGTAACAATCACATAACCACGTCCCGTCAGAGAACTGGCACAGAGTTAGTCAAGAGACGCTAGCCACACCTTCAGGTCCAGAGTAGCATCTTTCCATGTCACAGTCCATCATCTGGGGCCTTGGCACACACCTCCGATCTCGCATAGTCATTGCCCTCAAGCAGGAATCTCAGGACTCACCACTGTTAGCTGGGTCCATGGCTCTGCATCATTCAGGTGAAGAGGTGGGGCCGATGACTGGGGTGATGTCTAGATGTAAATGCAGACATGATGTAATGCTGAAGTGCATAAGAGCCCTGAGTATTTGGTGGATATGTAACCCACACTCAAACCTGACAGGCATTAAATGGAGGCCATTGAGAGAAGTACCGACTGAGATTGACCGCAATGCAGGTCGTCATTCAGTCCTCTAAGGTCCAAATTGAGCAGCCTTCAGTGCACAAGCATCAAGAGACGAAACCAGATTGCAGCCTCTAAACTCATGAGCCACATGACATGAACCTCTCAGGCAGATCTCTGTGATGCATTGCCCAAACACCATGTTCTTAGCTTTGCTCATGTTGCTGCTGAGTTGAGAATGGCCAGGACAGTAATGAGATGGTGGGAAACACCATAGACTTGAAGCACACGATGGGACATATGTGAGGAGGGGAGGCACCTATTAAACATATATGACCTTAGAGCGTCATATCAGATACAAAAGACACTAGGTGAGAAGTTAACAGTAACAAGACATACTAACATATGTGGAAAGTATATACGGATTGTGGACACCCGTACCACCTTCGTGCTCTTAGTATTTCTTAATTTTTCTCACCCTACCACTATGTCGAGGTGCTTCCCTGCCATCCACAGCAGAGATGGAGCAGTCTCCTGACTGCTGGACACTGTTGCCTGTGACAACCTTGGCGGGCATCCTCTGGAGGGCTGAGGTTTGGAGGGCCTTCACCTTCTTTAGGTTTCCTGCTCAGGGACAAGTGCACTACCCTTGGCCTGAGGAGCTGGAGTTGCTGGGCTCATAGGAAGAGGAGAGTTGGAGCGGTTAGTCATCCCAAGAGAGTCCAGGGTGGATTGCCCCAGGGTATGCTCCTCCTCTCTCTGGGTGTCCGAGGGCCCCTCCCTGACTCCTTGAGGAGAAGGGGCTACTGGAGGGAGATTAAGGTGCCCCATTCCCTTCTCGCCTTGCCAATTCTCGAATGCTCTCATGGTTATAGCCATGGTGTGCGGGTCCGAGCACATATCCAGTACAAAGTCCTAGACCAAGGTCTCCACAGCGGTTGCCACCCTTCTAATGGTGACCTCAGTGTGCTGGCATATCAGCATAATGACATCAGAGTGAAGGCGGACATACTTCTCCATCCTCCATTGAATCCTGGTGACAGCCTCTGACGGCCCTGCCTGCTGTGCCGCTGTCTGTCTTCGGAGCTACAACGTCCCTCCATGGGCTGATTCCAGAGGTTTGCCATTGGACTCGGACTGAGCAGGAGCCTGGCCTCCAGCAGTCCTCCGAGTGTTGGTGACCTTGGCAGTCACTGCCTCCGCCTGCTGTGGACCCAGATCTTTGCTGTGCTCAGCAGATGGTGACCTCGAGCCTGCTCTAAAACTACTCGCACTGGTGGAGGGTGTAGGCGAACGCAGTTGTGGCTTTACATTCAGTGGATCCTCAGGATTCTCATCATGATGGTCTGGAGGCTCGGGCTGATGGGTTGGCTGCCTGAGGCCCTCTTCCTTTTCCTGCTGGTGCCTGTTAAAGAGAGATAATATAATTAGTGATTGGCTGCATCTTCACCCACATTAAAAAGTACTCACAGTTTTGGCTGGCGTTTGAGGAGCTGTTGATGGGTCCTCACTGGTTTGTTGGGAGATGCCGATCTCACCTTTGGCACAAGCGTGGTTCCAGTCCCTACTGGCCAGTTTTGCTGCCTGCTCCTGGTATTGAGCGATTGGCCTGGGCTCTGGCATTCCCCCTCCAGGCTGAGATCTCTCCCTGTTGCTGTGGGCAATCTGGTCCTGCATAAAGACAGCTGGACAGACTATGAGGAGGACCATTGCTAAAGCAGGTGATAAGCTTGCCTGCCTTCTATGTGTGCTGAGTGGACCTATGTAAGGACTGAAGACACGACTTGTGTAGGATGTGACATGAGATGAAGATATAATAGTGTGTGTTAGAATCAGTGGTGATGTACGTTGTGCCATAGTATGTGAGATCCCTGGTTTTGCAATTTATATTTATTATGAGATGTGTGCAAAGAATTCCAAAGTAATAAGTCCATCAAGACATTTAGAGATCTTTAAAATTAAATTAAATTATTTATTAACAAAATATAAAAGATTTCAAGCACATACATAAAACTACAGATTACTTACTACAGTAATAACTCCTAAAATTCTTAATTAACCTAACTCCAGTTATACCCCCTTTAAGGCAACTGTCCAAAATAGATTTTAGATTTAAAACAAACTCAGCAAGTTAACACAATACCCTGGACAGTGGAATTTGTTATATAGCAGACTTATGTACACATGCAGATGGCTTTCTCAAGGCTCTTTCATACACTCCTGTTAGATCTTACACGGTCTTCTGACACATAGCCTTTCATTCTCCTTTATATATGTTTCTCTCTTTTTAATATGTGAATTCTATTGTTCAATATGTCTTTGAAACTGTATCTCCCTCATTAAAACTTTCATGTTGCCACTATATATTTTCAGTAACCTTTGGGAAAAATAAACACATTCCTTCGCCTTGCTTATCTGGTTAGTTGTAAACAGACTAAGAACCCTTTGAAATTCAAATCTCCCTTAATTTATCTAAAAATGCAAATTCCCTTCACGCCTTACATGCTAAGCTAGCATCAATGTTTGCTCGTTAGCATGTCAAGCACCTAGCTTCTTTTGATGATTTTGACTACAAAATGTAATTAATTCACACACAGACAGAAAAAACACAACAGCCCCCCCCCCACCGGCAACCACCCATAAACCTACTTCACAATAAACCAGAAAAATATTTGGAAAAGTATCATACTCTCATCACACACAGAAACCCACCATGCCAGCCGATGGAACCCACACCGCCATTCACACCCACCACCGCACTTTGTCTCCGGAGTGGAAAATTCCACTCAAGATAAAAGAAAGAGTGCAATTCTAACACAGGGAGCAGAAGGGATCTGGGCGTATACATATATAAATTTTTGAAGGTGACAAGACAGGTTGAGAGCACGCTTAATAAAGCATATGGCATCCTGGAATTTATTAATAGGAGCAGAAAGTACAATAGCACGGAGATTGTGTTAAACTTGTATGAAACGCTGGTTTAGCATCTAGTGGCGTATTGTGTCCAGTTCTGGGCACCACACTTTAGGAAGGATGCGATGGCATTCGAGAGAATGCAGAAAAGATTCAGTTGAATGGTTCCAGGGATGATGAACTTCAATTACGTAGATATATTGGGGAAGTTGGGGCTGTTTTCCTTGCAGAACAGAAGGCCGCGAGAGGGTTTGACAGAGGTATTCCAAACCATGGCGGGACTGAACAGAGTGGGAGAAACTGTTCCCATGGGTGGGAAGGATCAAGAACCACAGGACACCAATTAAAGATGAGTTGCAAAAAAGGCAATGGTGATATGAAGACCCTTTTGCACAGCATATGGTTAGGATCTGGAATGCCCTGCCTGTGAGTCTGGTGGAGGCAGATTCAATTGAACCATTCAAAAGGGAATTAGGTCATTCTCTGAAAAGGAAAAATTTGCAGGGCGGCAGGGAAGTGGCACTCAGTGAATTGCACTTGCAGAAATCCAGCACAGAAATGATGGGCAGAATGGCCTCTTTCTGTGCTGTAACCATTCTATGACTCCATGGCATTTTGCTCATAACTAATCATCTTTCTCACTTTCTACTTAACCCCCAAAAGCTTTTCTGATTCATAAGATGCACCATCTTCAAAACAAAAGTTGGGAGTGTGATGGAATGCTCTCCACCTGCCTGGATGAGTGCAGCTCCAACAACACTCAAGAAGCTCAACACCATCCAGGATAAAGTAGCCCGCTTGATTGGTACCCCTTCTATCTTCATAAACATTCACTTCCCCCACCACCGACACACAGCGGGAGCAGCATGTACCATCTACAAGATTCTTTAAAATTAATTCATAGGATGTGAGCTTCACTGGCTGGGCCAGCATGTATTGCCCATCCCTAGCTGCTCTTGAGAAGGTGGTGGTGAGCTGCCTTCTTGAACCGCTGTGATCCATGTGGTGTAGGTACACCCACAGTGCTGTTAGGGACAGCTAACCAGGATTTTGGGTTTGGAAAGTGCTGTTGAAGGAGCCTTGGTGAATTCCTGCAATGCATCTTGTAGATGGTACACACTGCTGCTAATGTGCGTTGGTGGTGGAGGGAGTGAATGTTTGTGGATGGGGTGCTAACCAAGCGGACTGCTTTGTCCTGTATGGTGTCAAGTTTCTTGAGTTGTTGGAGCTGCACTCATTCAGGCAAGTGGAGAGTATTCCACCACACTCCTGTCTTGTGCTTTGTAGATGGTGGACAAGCTTTGGGGAGTCAGAAGGTAAGTTCCCCACCACAGGATTTCTAGCTTCTGACCTGGTCTTGTAGCCACAGTATTTATATGGCTGGTCCAGTTCAGTTCCTGGTCAATGTAACTCCCAAAATGTTGATAGTGGGGGATTCAGTGATGGTAATGCCATTGAATGACAAGAGACAATGGCTAGATTCTCTTGTTGGAGATGGTCATTGCCTGACACTTGTGTGGTGCGAATGTTACTTGCCACTTGTCAGCCCAAGCCTGGATATTGTCCAGGTCTTGCTGAATTTGGACATGGATTGCTTCAGTATCTGAGGAGTCACGCTGAAGAAAATCACCAAAGCTCCTTCTACAGCACCTCCCAAACGTGTTACTTTTACCACCTAGAAGGGCAAGGGCAGCAGATGCGTGAGAACATCACCACCTGCAAGTTCCCCTTCAAGCCATGCACCATCCCAACTTGGAAATATATCAGCGTTTGTTCACACACTGTCCTGACTTGGAAAAATATCACTATTCCTTTACTGTCACCATGACAAAATCATGGAACTCCCTCCCTAACAACACTGTGGGTGTCCCTACACCGCATGGACTGCAGCAGCTTAGGATGGTAGCTCACCACCATCTTTTCAAGGGCAATTTGGGATGGGCAATAAATGCTGGCCTGGCCAACGATGCCCACATCCCATTAAAGAATTTTTTTCAAAACATGTGACTCCAGGCCCACAGCAATGTGGTTGACTCTTAACTGCTCTCTGCAATGTCCTAGGCAAACCATTCAGTTGTCCCAAACTGCTACAGGAAATTCAAGTGGGTATAAAACCTGAAAGACTCCCTGACATCAACCTAGGCACTGGAAACAATAACAGCGCAACCTGTCCAGACAACGCAGTAAATTCCTCCTTGCTAACACCTGGGGGCTTGTGCCAAATTTGGAAGTGCTCTGCCACAGACTAGTCAAGTAACAGCCATACACAATGAATCACACCTTACAGCCAATATCCCATACCCCAGCATTACCGCTCCTGGGTGTGCCCTGACCCAATGGCAGGACCGAGCCACCAGATCTGGCAGCAGAGCGGGAGGGAGTTGCCCTGGCAGTGCTCAACATTGACAAATACAAGCCCACTACTCCATGTTGAACACAATTTGGAAGAAGCACTGAGGGTAGCAAGGGTGCAGAATGTACTCTGGATTGGGGACTTGAACGTCCGTCGCCAAGAGTAGCTCAGTAGCACTTCTTCTGACCCTGCTGGGTGATTGCTGAAGGACATGGCTGCTAAACTGGGCCCACGGCAGGTGGTGAGGGAACCAACAGTAGGGAAAATCTTGCTAGGCCTTGTCCTCACAAATCTACCTGTTGCAGATGCATCTGTCCATAGAATTCTAGAATGGTTATGGCGCAGAAGTGGGCCATTCAGCCCACTGTGTCCATGCTGGCCATCTGAAGGAGCAATTCACTTAGTGCCACTCCCCAACAGCATTGGTAGGAATGGACACCACCCAGTCCTTGAGCAGAGAAAATCCTGTCTATACACAGAGGATAGCCTCCATTGTGTTGTGTAGCATTCTCCCTGGTTAATGGGATAGATTCAGAACAAATCTAGCAGCTCAAAATTGACATCCATTAGGTGCTATGGGCCAGCAACAGCAGCAGAATTGTATTCAATCACAACCTCATGACCCGGCATATCCCTCATTCTAGCAATGCCATCAAGACAGGTTAAATGAGAAGTGCAGGAGAACACATCAGGAGCAGCACTATATAAAGCACCAAGCTGACCAACAGAGACAATATACATACGAAACAATGGAAGCAGCACGTGATAACAGAGTTAAATGATCCTACAACCAATAGGTCAGATCAAAGCTCTGCTACAACCAGTTATGAATAGTGCTGGACAATTAAAGAAAGAATCAGAGGAAGAGGCTCAACAAATATCCTAATCCTCATTGATAGAGGATTCCATCATGTCCATCTACAGCAAGGCCTGGACAATATTCAGGCTTGGTTTGATAAGAAGCAAGTAACATTCACACCACGCAAATGCCAAGCATTGGCCATCTCCATCAAGAGCAAATCTAACCATTGTTGAAGAGTCATACGGACTCAAAACGTTAACTGTGTTCCTCTCCGCAGATGCTGCCAGACCTGCTGAGTTTTTCCAGGTATTTTTGTTTTTGTTTTGGATTTCCAGCATCCACAATTTTATGCTTTTATTTTTGCAAATCTAACCATCTCTGCTTGACACCCACACACCGCCCCATCAACAACCTGGGAGTTACCATTTACTGGAAACTAGAACCAGTCATATAATTACTGTGGCTTCAAGAGCAGATCATGGGTGGGAATTCTGCTGTGATTAACCCGCTACCTGACTCCCCGAAGCCTGTCCACCACCTAGAAGGCACAAGTCAGGAGTGTGTAGGAATATTCCCCACTTGCCTGGATAAGCGCAGCTCCCACAACACTCAGGAAGCTGGACACAATCCAGGACAAAGCAGCCCGCTTGACTGGCACCTCATCCTCCAGCTTTAACATTCACTCCCTCCACCACCAACACGCAGTGTCAGCCAGTCTGTACCAACTATAAGATGCATTACAGCAACTCACCAAGACATATTCAACAGCACCTTCCAAACCCATGACCTCCACCACCTAAAAGGACAAGGGGAGCAGATGCATGGGAATGCCACACCTTCTCAAGGGTAATTAGGGATGGGCAACGATGCTCACATTCTATGAAAGAAAAAAAAAATATCAGCAACAACCTACTAGAGTAGAAAACATGAAACTCACACTGTTCCAAACTGAGGCCTTTTTGTCCTCTTATCCGAGCACGTTTAAATATAATGGCATAGTCGCATTTTGTATTTGGGAAAGGAATTGTGACTGTGAACAGGGCACTGAGAATGAAAAAGGTCTTCATCTTGTTGGTTATCACACAACGTGTCATCTTTAAACAAGTCTGCTCGAAGCTGGAAACGGGGCTTGTGTTTCTTCTTTTTGGCAAAGCTCCTGAAATAAACAAAGAGAAGCCGGTTTTGTAAGGTTGGGCCAAGGTTATGAAATTTCACATGGCTTTAACAGTATGCACAGATTTTCATCGTCCTGGTTAGGTCCAAACAGAGAGGTGGATTGGGCAGTCATAGGCCCCACCTCCATTGCCACCCTTGGTCATCTCATGAAGGCCTGGGAGGGACTGGGCCCTGGAACCTGCCTTCTGCTATAAAGCAGAAAAGTGACAGCGTTGTGGGCTCATTAAGATCTCATCCCAGGTAAGTTTTCTCAATTTCAGGGAGGCACTCGGACTTAGCACATTAAAGGTAAATAAAATAGTTTTGCCTCCTTCAGAGTTCATCATTAAATGCTGTAGAATGAATTGTATCTGTATTCAGTATGTTGAGTTATGAGACTGCCGTGTTTGGACGACCTAACTACCCCTTAAGAAATGACAAGTCATCAAGTAAAAGATCAACATGTGGAAAAGTCTTCAAATGGGTTAAAAAAAAGAAGCTTGACACCATCCAGGACAAAGCAGCCCGCTTGATTGACACCCCATCCACAAACATTCACTCCCTCCACCACAGATGCACAGTAGCAGCAGTGTGTGTACCATCTCCAAGATGCACTGCAGGAATTCACCAAGGCTCTTTGAACAGTACCTTCCAAACCCATCTAGAAGGATAAGGGCAGCAGATGGATGGGAAGACCACCACCTGGAAGTTCCCCTCCAAATCACTCACCATCCTGACTTGGAAATATATCTCTGTTCCTTCACTGTCGCTGGGCCAAAGTCCTGGAACTCCTTCCCTACACCACATGGACTTCAACGGTTCAAGAAGGCAGCTCACCACCACCTTCTCAAGGGCCATTAGGAATGGTTAATAAATGCTGGCCTTGCCAGTGATGCCCACATCCCATCAATGAATAAAAAAGGACAGAAAGGTAGAGTATATTTCACACTATTGAAAGGATAGCCTAGTCTGATAATTATGTGTAACTGTTTAATATTTTCCCATTGCTTTTATGCATTCCGTCTAAAACATTAGTGAGGCCACAACTTGAGAATGTGTACAGTTCTGGTCAGCTCATTACAGAAAGGTGTGATTGCATTACTGAGGAGATTCAATGAGAATGTTGCCAAGACTGGAAAATTTCAGCTATGAGGAAAGATTAGATAGGTCAGGGTTGTTCTCCTTCGAACAGAGGAGGCTGAGGAGAGATTTGATTGAGATGTACAAAATTGTGAGGGGGGCCTTAATCGATTGGATGGGCAGGGCCTATTTGCCTTAGCAGAGAGTTCAGAGACTAGGAGGCATAGATTTAAAATGATTGGTAGGAGGATTAAAGGGGAGATGAGGAAACCTTTTTTCACCCAGGAGGTTGTAGGGGTCTGGAACTCCCTGCCTGAAAGGGTAATAGAACAATAAACCCTGAACTCATTTAAAAGGTGCCTAGATATGCACCTGAAGTGTTGTAACCTGCAGGGTTACGGATTTAGTGCTGGAAAGTGGGATTAGGCTGGGTGGCTCATTATTTTCTGGCACAAACACAATGGGCCAGGTGGCCTCTTTCTGTGCTATAAACTTTCTATGATTCTATGAATCGACATCTGTTTAGATAGCCGTTCTGGAATCTGTTTGTTTATGCAGTGAGTTTTATGGGCTCTTGGCTGAAATCCAACTGACTAATCATACTGCAAGTCATTGACATTGTTTACACTGTTGGTTTAAAGTGTCTGTTTGTTTACTCAGAGAGCTTAACTGTTATTTTAGGGTCTTGTGAGTTCTGTTCAAAAAGTGAATAGTGGGTAACAGGGTGACGGAGTGAGGGTGAGAGGTTGATGCTGAGAGGGGCATGGGGTTGCTGAGTGGCTGGAAGGCTGATAAGGTGAGATGCCAAGCAGTCTTAAATGCTCATAAGGTTCAACTGTATATAGGTGAGCCGTTGATTGCCTTAGAAGCACTGGGTCAAGGCTTTTTGGGAACAGAGACAGGGTATTTAACCTTCTTGCTGTAGACTCAGCCTACCTCCTTTCCTAACTCAGGCCTCGACCCATGAAAGATCCTGCCTGCCAGCAGCCTTAAGAATGATGCAGGTTTGCAAAGATGAGATTAGCCCTGTTTTTAAAGAGAATCAAGTGTTATGGGGGAAAGGCAGGAAAGTGGAGTTGAGGATTATCAAATCAGCCACGGTCTCATTGAGTGGTGGAGCAGACTCGATGGGCCGAATGGCCTACTTCTGCTCCTACGTCTTATGGTCTTATGGTCTGTTTTGTGATTCCTGCCTCTGACATGAAAATCTGGCCCTATGTGATTATGAAGAAAATATGTCAAAGCGCTATTGGTTAACCGTGACTGAACTGCTCAACATCATGTAAATATTATGGTAGAAAATGGTAGATGTTGCATCCAAATGTGGATACATCAGGCACAAAGCATAATCAGGAAATTTGCAAATCTTTGGAACTCCCTATCTCGGAGAATGGATGCTCTGGCATTGAGTAAAGATCAGTAGACCTTTAGACATGAAGGGAATCAGGGGATATGGGGATAGTATGGGAAAATAGAGTTGATGTAGAAGATCAGCAGTAACCTACCCGAATATTGGAGTAGATACAAGGAGCCAAATGGCCTACTGCTATTCCTATTTGTTATGTTCTTATGTAGCAGTAGGTTGACCTGTGACTATTTTAGGCAGGCGTTAACTCCACTGCCGAACTGATTGGACCTGTGTTTTATGCATTGTGGGTCAATGTTGTGAACTCCAAAACCACCCAGTGTTTTCAAATGGATTGACATTCGATGGCATTACCATTGCCGAATTCCGCACTAACAACATCCTGGGGGTTACAATTGAACAGAAACTGAACTGGACTAGCCATGTAAATACTATGGCTACAAGAGCAGGTCAGTAAAAACACCATACATCAATGAAGGCCTGGAAACAGTTTAATGTGACACAAACAACATTTCCATAACACAAAATGGTGTTCCACAAGACTCAGTGTTGGGGTGCTTGCTGCTTGTTGTATATATTAATGATTTAGACTTAAATATGGGAGGTATGATTGGGAAAGTTGCAGATGACACAAAAATTGGCTGTGTTGTTGACAGTGAAGAGGATAGCTGTCGACTCCAGAATGATATCAATGGTTTGGTTGAGCGGGCAGAGAAGTGGCAAATGGAATTCAATCTGGGAAATGGTGAGGTAATGCATTTGGGGAGGGCAAACAAAGCAAGGGAATACTCAATAAATGGGAAGTTATTGAGCATAATTGAGGAAGTGAGAGGCCTTGGAATGCATGTCCACAGGTCCTTGAAGATGGCAGGACAAGTGGATAAGATCATCATGAAATCATATGGAATGCTTTGCTTTATCGGGCAAGGTATTGAATACAAAAGCAAGAATGTAATGATGGGACAGTAGAAAATGCTGGTTAGGCCACAGCTGTAATTTTGTGTATAGTTCTGGCCACCATATTACGGGAAGGACATAATTGCTCCGGAGAGAGTGCAGAGGAGATTTGCAAGAATGCTGCCAGGGCTTAAAAATTGTAACTATGAGGAAAGATTGGGTAGGCTAGGGTTGTTTTTCTTAGAACAGAGGATGCTAAGGGGTGATCTGAATGAGGTGTAAAAAATTACGAGAGGCTTTGATAGAGCTGACAGGAAAGACTTACTCCCCCTAGCTGAGGGGTCAATTAGCAGGGGCTATAGATTTAAGGTGATTGGTAGAAAGCTTAGAGGGGACATGAGGGAAACCTTTTTCATCCAGAGGCTGGTGGGCATCTGGAATTCACTGCCCAAATTGGTGGTTGAGGCTGAAACGCTCAACACATTTAACAGGTACCGGGACCTGCACCTGAAGTGCTGTAACCTGCCAGGGCCACGGAGCAGGTGCTGGAAAGTGGGATTAAAATGACCGGTTAGTTTCTTTTTTTATCTTTTTTGGCCAGCACAGACACGACGGGCTGAATAGCCTCTTTCTGCACCATAACTTCTCTATGATTCCATGGTTCCATATTTCTACCAGTGCCACCCTAGTGTGTCTAAGTGACCTTTTAAAACATTTCCAAGTGCTGCAACAAGGTGCAGTGTGCTCCCCTCTCTGAGACATGGCAGAGGTCGTGCTGTGGATGCGCTCACTCCATTGCCCTGCATGATTGTTCCGGCAGCTTTGTCAGGTTCTTCCCTGTTTGTCTCTGCGACTCCAGCAGGCTGAGCGTCGGCCTCATTGGAGGCCCTTCATCAGGCTGTAGTACAGCAGTGGCCTGGCCTCCAACAGCCCTCTGACTGTCAGAGCCCTCCATCACCAGCATCTGCGTACCTGTGAGGTGCTCAGGAGATTAATACCCAGGACTGGTTCGCGATCGTCTCCCTACCGAGGTGAATGTATCTGCATTTGTGCAGGGTGCAGGGGAATGATGAGATGCTGCATCCTCAGAAATGTTGGGTCTGTCATCCTCAAAGGAGGTCTCAGGAGGGTCAATGGTCAGCTGCCAATGAGTCTCTACTGCAGTTGAACCTGCAAAGGGAGCACAAACACTACTAGTGGAATTAATATTGAATGAAATGAGGCAGACCAAGTCGATCAAGTGTCAGTGTAGGAACCTTTAGGAGAAAGTGATCATTGTAATGCATGTTTTAGGATGTTGATAGAAAAGGACGATAGGCAATCCAGAGTAAAATTAATTAACTGGACGAGAGCCAACATTAATGGGGCAAGAACGGAGCTGGGCCAGATAGACTGGAATGAAAGATTGTCAGGAAAAACTGTAGCTGAACAATGGGCTACCTTCAAAAAAGAATTGCTTTGGGCACAGTCCAGATATTATTCCATCGAAAGAGAGAGGTAGGGCAAACAAATCCAAAGCTCTCTGGATGAAAAATGAAATTAAAGTTAAGATAAGGAAGAAAAAGTGTGTTTATGACAGGTGTCAGGTAGAAAGTACAATTGAGAACCAAGAGGAATACAGAAGGTTCAGAGGGAAGGTGAAGAAGAGAAGGTATTAGAGAAGCGGAGATGGATTATGAGAAAAGACTGGCAGCCAACATAACGGGGAATCCCAAAGTCTTCTGTCGGCATATAAATCGTAAAAGGGTGTAAAAGGAGGAGTTGGACTGATTAAGGGCCTAAAAGGGAATTTACACATGGGCGAAGGGACTATGGCTGAGTTATTAAATGAATACTTTGCATCCAACTTTACCAAGGAGGTAGATGCTACCTAGGCCATGGTGACAGACAAGGAAACTCTGGGGACAATTTTCTCCCCGACAGGGGGAGGTTGGGCGGGAGCGAGCACAGGCGAGCGCGCAGCCGATTGACGCCAGTGATCAGCTGGGCGCCACCATTTTGCATGGGCAGGCCAATTAAGGCCCGCCCAGCATGACGGGCACAAGGAAGCACTGAGCGCTCTGTGTGTGGGCGAAGGGAGGAGGGAGAATCGGGGCCTACGCTCTTTTTCGTACGCAGTCTCCCTGAGTCACAGAGCTGCCCCAGGGAGATTAGACTGATTTTGAAAAATTTTAATTAAGATAGAAAAAAATGAGCTGGGACATGTCAATGAACTTCACGAAACCTGATCCCGCCTGTGGATGAGGTTTCATGATAAATGCTAAGGCCGCCTGGGTTCTTCACCTGCCCGCCAACCTTAAGGTTGGTTGGACGGGCATCTCTATTAATTACTTTAATTAGTTCTTAAATGGCTTTAATAGACCTTTGACAGTTCGGCGGGCACGCAGCCGACTCCACTGCACGCCCACCAAACTGAAGATCAGAATGACGCGCGGTGAAGGCGGGACACACGCCCGACATCACCGCGTGTCATTTTACACATCGGTGAGGGGGGTCTATCCCCACTCGCTGACCTGAAGATTCTGCCCTCTATCACTAGAAGGGTTCAAAATTGATAAGGAAGAAGCGTTGAATAGTTTGTCGGTATTTAAAGTTGACAAGGCACCAGGGCTGGATGAAATGCATCCAAGGGTATTGAAGGAAGTGAGAGTAGAAGTTGCAAGGGCACTGGCCAAAATCTTTCAGTCTTCCCTAGAGTCAGGGGTGATGTCAGAGGACTGGAGAATTGCAAAAATTATGCTCTTGTTCAAAAAAGATTGTAAGGATAAGCCCAGCAATTACAGACCAGTTTAACCAGTGGTGAGCAAGATTTTAGAAACAATTATTCGGGATAGAATTAGTAGTCACATGGAAAAATATGGGTTAATAAGGAAGAGCCAGCTTGGATTTCAAAAGGGAAACTCGTGTTTACCTAATTTGCTGAAGAGGCAACAGAAAAGGTCGATGAGGGTAATGCTGTTGATGGACTTACAAAAGGAATTTGATACAGACTTGTGAGAAAAGTTATTGCTCATGGAATAAAAGGAACAGTATCAAAGTGGATACAAAATTGGCTGAAAAATAGGAAGCAGAGAGTAATGATCAATGGATGTTTTTCAGGCTGGAGGAAGGTTTGTAGTTTAGTTCCCCAGGGGTCAGTATTGCTTTTCCTGATATATAATTAATGATCTAGATCTTGGTGTGCAGGGGACAATTTTGCAGATGATACAAAGCTTGGGAGTGTTGTGAACTGAGGATGATGATCTGGAACTTTGAGTGGACTTAGAAAAGTTGGTGGAGTGGGCAGATAGGTGGAAGATGAAGTTCAATGTGGAAAACTGTGAAGTGATGCATTTTGGGAGGAAGAACATAATATAAAATAAGGGGTGGAAATTTGAAGGGGGTGCAGGAGCAGAAAGATCTGGGTGTATATGTGCATATATCATTGAAGGTGGCAGGACAGGTGGAGAGAGCAGTTAATATAGCATATAGTATCCTGGGCTTTATTAATAGGGGCATAGAGTACAAGAGCAGGGAGGTTATGCTAAACTTATATAAGACCCCTGTTAGACCTCAACTTGAGCATTGTGTACAGTTCTGGGCACCACATTATGAGAAGGATGTGAACACGTTGGAGAGAGTACAGAACAGAATTTACAAGAATGGTCCCAGAGATGAGAAACTTCAGCTATGAGGATAGATTGGAGAAGTTGGGACTGTTCTCCTTGGAGAAGCGAAGGCTGAGCGGAGACTTGATAGAAGTTTTCAAAATCATGAGGGGGCTGGACAGAGTAGATAGGGAAATAAAAGCTGTTCCCACTCATAAAAGGATCAAGAACGAGAGGACACAAATTTAAAGTGATTTGTAAAAGAAACAAATATGATGTGAGAATGAATTTTTTAACACAACGAGTGGTTCGTGTCTAGAATGCACTAGAAGAGTGGTGCAGGCAGGTTCAATCGTGGCATTCAAAAGGGCATTAGATGATTATTTGAATAGAAATAATGTGCAGGGGTATGGGGAAAGGGCAGGGCAATGACACTAGGTCATGATGTTCATTTGGAGAGCTAGTGCAGACACGATGGACTGAATGGCCTCCTTCTGTGCAGTTAAGATTCTGTGATTCTGTGGTATATTCCCATCTATGTATGCTATCATCTGCCTTTCTAGGCAGAGTTGATAGATAATCACAAATCCTCCTCACCCATCATGCCCACTGCTCCAAACTCAGTCTCCGAGATGGAGCGGCTGCCTTGCTCCCTGCCAGCTCCAATTTGGCAATGGTCAATGGACAGATATCTGACATTCCCCCACCCTCCCCCCAACAACCTGGTCTTCACCCTCTCCTTGTTGTTGTGGTCCCTCTTTTCCTCCCAGCATAAGGGGAGAGCTAGTGAATATTCAAGTGATGTTGAGGAGAACCCTTTACCACCAGACTTCCCTGTTGCAGTGAAGAGTAGGCTATTTATCCTTTTTCTGCACTGCACCCAGTCCCTGGTCTGCACCACAAGGCTGCTCACCTCTGCTCGCCTCAGTGAATCTTCACTGAACCATGGGGTGATCCTCTGGCTTAGACTGTGACATCAGAGACAGCTGCATCTGCTCAGTTAATGCCAACAGCAGGAAATTCACCAACGGTGGTGGACTCTTCTCACTGGTCCATCCATGCTCTTTTCTGATGGAGACTAAAAAATGAATCTGGCAATGATTTATTCTCTAAATCTTTCATAGAATGTATGCAAATGAATTCCAACTCTAATAACCTAATGACCTATAAATATGGCACCTGCATGGCCAGCAGGATTTGCGGCTGTCCCAATGTCAGAGTCACCACCGCCACATAATTCAGCAACAAGCCCACATCACCCTCACTAATTGGCCAACTACTGTGTTCAGATGGTCATCAAGAACCCCTGCCAGACTTCCAAGCCTTTTGGTCCCGCCACTGGGATTCACGTCGGGACACTAAATTCAGCCCAGCGAGATGAGTATTCATACTAATCCAGAAGAGGCATCCATTTAATTTAAATTTAGACTGGACAATATTAAGAGAACGTCATTAAATATCTAACAATGAGGAGAAGACTGTTTAAATAAATACTGGTTAAAGTACTCTAATTCACTTACCTATTTGTCAAAATTTGTAAGAAAGATATGTTGAATCTCTACTGGCTAGGTTGAGATTGATGCCACTGTGAGTGACTCCCTCAACACAACCGAACTCTGATGCGGCAACATTATTTCTCAGCAATAGTATTCCACACAAGTGGAGCAGAGCAGAGAAAACAAATATTTCCAAAGATGAAGTATTTAGTGAACCCTGGGCATCTGGAGCCCAGCCACATTTATTTATAGACAGGGCCATCTTCGCCAAACCAAAAGCCTTAGGTCATGAACATCAGTACACACTTCACTAATGAACGTGCAATGAATCGATTTTAATACCAACATTCTATTTTCCTTTGTAGATTTTATTAACGATAACATCATGGATGACATTCAGTGTGTGAAAAGGATCATGAGATTCCAAGAAATGAATGTCTGGTACGTTGAAATGTTTTACTTTCTTGCTTCTAGCTGTCTCTAAACATCAGTTGCATTTGGGAGTGATGGAAACCTGTAGATTGGTATCTGCAAAAACTGTAGCCTTGGTCTATGAACTGTCTATGATTCAATGCACTGGACCAATCATCCACCTCCAATTGGATATCCTGAAAACAATGTTGGACTGAAGTCTAGCTTGATTGGCTCATTCACTGCTCAATGGCTAACCCCCAACCCTAAAAATGACTCTATAGCTTAAAATTGTTGTTTTCACTTCCCAACTTCCTACTGCTAGCCCTTCCTCTTGTAATTAAGTGACTAAATCAAGTGAAAAAAAGAAAGAGAAATGTAAAAGGAAGAAGGCTGCTCTTGTTCAGGATTGGCCATCAATGGTCATTGTCTGAATATCACGAAATAGAGGTACAGCACATCCTAATCCTCACAAGATGAAGCCAGTGAGCTTTCCCCACCATCCCACAATGGAAGCAGAAAAGGTATAAAACCCTGTTACTGAGACGCTGTTTCCCTTGGCTGGGGAATCTAAAACAGTCTCAGGATAAGGGGCTGATCATCTCGGACTGAGATAAGGAGAGATTTCTGCATTCAAAGTGTTCTGAATCTTTGGAATCCTCTATCCCAGGGGTTGTGGATGCGCCATTATTGTGTATATTTAAGGCTGGGGTAGACATACTTTCAGGGAATCAAGGGGCATGGGGAGCGAGCAGGAAAGTGGAAGCCCAGATCAACCAATATTATATTGAATGGCAGAGCAGGCTTAATGGGTTACATAGTCTGCTCTTGCTTGTATTTCTTCTGTTCTTACTACATTCAAAGGGAGGTTTGCAATGGGTTATGGATTGGTCATTGCAGACTAGACACAACAATATACCATTTTTAATGCAAAGAAATATCCCACAGAGACGTGAGAAAGAAGTGTACTTTGAAATAAAGATGGGGGTATTAGGAGGAGTGACCACAATGTTGATAAAGAAATGGGCATGAAGTAGGGTCTTAAAAGGGGAATGGGAAATGGCAAGCTCTGTGGGATGTGAATTCTGGATTTGTGGCCAAGTTAGCTGAAAGTACAGCTACCGATAATAGGACAAAGATTAGGCGGTCATTGAAATGGAGAGTTCGGATAGGATGCTGATGTTGCACTCCAGATGGTTCTAGGAATAGGGCAGGGAGATATCCTGGACAAGAATTTTAAATTTGCGGTGTTGGAGGATGGAAGACAATATCAAGAAGAGGATGTATGTGTATGAAAGTGGGACTTGGTATGTTATAGGATATTGACAGCTCAGATTTGGATGGAGTGAAGTTTTTGGAGGCTGGAGAATGGGAAAAGAGCATTGTAGTAATCCATGTGCGGTCCAATTTCTGTGTTACAGTCAACATTGCTCAGCCTGTTTGCTTTCCCAGTTTAGCGCCGGTTCTCAAATATCTGACACAAACTGGTCTGACATCGGTGACTTCTTCACCATCAGTTGCTGGAGTGTTCAGTGTTACATCCTCACAGCCAGAATGAGCAGGGGAGAAATTCATTGTGAAATGAGCTCACTATCTTGGTTCACAAGTGGTGAGTGTCTGCCTGAGTAAAATACTAAAGACCTGGCCACAACTTAGAAGAATATGGACAAAACTTGGAGGTGCTCTTAGTCTCTGGGACCAGTAAAGCAATCCAAAATAAAAACCAAAAATATTGGGAAATACTCAGCTGCTCAGGCAGCAGTGGAGAGGAACAGAGTTAACGCTTCAGGTAGATAACCTTTCAAAGAAATATGAATGTTTGTAGGGACTTTCGTTGGTCATTGCCGGAGTTCCCTCTTGTTTAACACTATTTTTCTTTTGCAGGTACAGCTGGAAGAAAAACTGCCAGAGCAGAAGCCTTAGCAATCTTCTGGTTGACTGTAAAATGTAATGCATGAAAGAGCCCATTCATTGGACCCACTTGCTGCACCCAACTCATAACATGTGTTGCACTTACTAGTTAACTTGACACTGTCAAAAGCCCGGTAAAGGTTTTTTACGCTAAGCTAAGCTTTCTGGGGACTTTAAATCCGTAAAGTTCTGTAACCACTTCCTGTTCATTTGATTAGTGAATTTTTCGAATCCACTGTTATTCAACATCTTGAAGGAACTAATTTATTCCAGTGATGGAGATGCTGTTCTCACTTGTAGACATGGGCCAGGATTTTCGGACTCTCTGCAGGAGATTTGGCGGCCCAGGCAAATGTCCATTGGCTTTCGGAGGGACTGGCCGATCCTGGCAACAGGCAGGGTTGGAAAATCCTGCCCATAATCTACATGTGACACCAAGGCAATGTGATAATCTAGTGTCCATATAGGATTGAGAGAGTTAGTCTAGTAAGGTCCGAGCCTCAGCCTTTCCAAACTTGCTTCATTAACTGGCTTGCTTATAGCACCTGTGGGGAACTGGGATTACTAATGTTAACAAATAGTGGTATTTTGGTGTTGCTGAACTAGACAGAGTAACAATTTCCATACGCTCCACCTCTGTTCACCATCCAGTGATCACTGCCACGAAACTTGACATGTGTACCATTAGCAGGGCAAATTTTCTTGAGTGTTTGCCTGTGAGGCCATCAAGTTTGGGCAGAAATCCCAGATAAACCATGTAAATAAAACTTCTGCCAACTTTCACTCGAAAGATAGAGAGAAACACCAGGGGAACTTCTAACCCAGCCATGGATCCGATGAGGTTTCTCGCAGTCGAATATGCTGCTAAATCCCAGTGGCTGTGGCCAGGAAAGAAAGAATGATTGCTTTTCCCCTCACACTGGGACACAGCCAGAAACCATGAGAATGACACAAGCTAAAGTCACCATCTTCAAGAGAGGAAAGGATAAAATTGTAGGCCACCTCATATTTGGTATGATTTGTAAACCCACCTTCACCTGATGTAGCGAAGTGCACTTCTGTCTTCCTAGAATCATGGAAAGTTTACGGCACAGAAAGAGGTCATTGGCTCATCATGTCAGCGCTGGCTGAAAAATGAGCCACTCAGCCTAATCGCACTTTCCAGTCCGTAACCCTGCAGTTTACAGCACTTCAGGTGCTTATTCAGACACCTTGTAAATGAGCTGAGGGTTTCTGCCTCTACTACCCTTTCAGGCAGTGAGTTCCAGAACCCTACTACCCTGTGGATGAGGAAATATTTCCTCATATCCCCTCTAAACTTCCTACCAATCACTTTAAATCTATGCCCCCTAGTCACTGACCTCTGCTAAAGTAAATAAGCTCTTCCCATCCACTCTATCCAGACTCCTCACAATTCTGTACATCTCAATTAAATCTCCCCTCAGTCTCCTCAATTCCAAGGAGAACAACCCCAACCTATTCAACCTTTCCTCATTGTTGCAATTGTCCAATCCTGGCAACACCCTTGTAATGTCCTCTGCACCCTCTCTAACCCAATTACATCCTTTCTGTAATGAGTTGACCAGGACTACAGACAGTACTCAAGATATGGCCTAACTTACATTTTATGTAGTTCCAGCATAGCCTCCCTGCTCTTATATCCTATGCCTCGGCTAACAAGTGAAATAAATAAATAAATGTGGAGAGGCAATGGCATAGTGCCATTGTCACTGGATGGCATAGTGCCATTGTCATTGGACAAGTAATCCAGAGACCCAGGGTAATGCTCTGGGGACACGGGTTCGAATCCCACACGGCAGATGGTGAAATTTGAATTCAATAAAAATCTGGAATTAAAAGTCGAATGATGATCATGAAACCATTGCTGATTGTTGTGAAAACCCACCAGGTTCACTAATGTCCTTTAGGAAATCTGCCATCCTTACCTGGTCTAGCCAACATGAAATGGCCTAGCAAGACACTCAGTTGTAACAAACCACTACAAAGCCTCAAAAAAGGAATGAAACCAGACGGATCACCTGGCATCGACCTAGGCACTGGAAACGATAACGGCAAACTCAGCTCTGTTGGCCCTGCAAAGTCCTCCTTACTAACATCTGGGGGCTTGTGCCAAAATTGGGAGAGCTGTCTCACAGCCTGACATAGTCATCCTCACGGAATCATACCTTACAGATAATGTCCCAGACATCACCCTCACCATCCCTGAGTATGTCCTGTCCCACTGCCACAGACGTGGCGAGACGGTGGTATACAGTTGGGAGGGAGTTGCCCTGGGAGTCCTCAACATCAACTCCGGACACCATGAAGTCTCATGGCTTCAGGTCAAATGTGGACTGGAAACCTCCTGCTGATTACCACGTACCGCCCTTCCTCAGCTGATGAATTAGTGCTACTCCATGTTGAACACCACTTGGAGGAAGCACTGAGGGTGGCAAGAGTGTAGAATGTACTCTAAAAGGGGGACTTCAATGTCCTTCACTAAGAGTGGCTCGGTAGCACCACTACTGACCGAGCTGGCCGAGTCCTAAAGGATATAACTGCTAGACTGGTTCTGCGGCAGGTGGTGAGGGAACCAACAAAAGGGAAGAACATACTTGATCTCATCACCAACTTGCCTGCCGCAGATGCATTTGTCCATCACAGTATTGGTAGGAGTGACCACCGCACAGTCCTTTTGGAAATGAAGTCCCACCTTCACATTGAGGATACCCTCCATCCTGTTGTGTGGTACTGCCACCGTGCTAAATGGGATAGATTTTGAACAGATCTAGTGACTCAAGATTGGTGCTGTGGGCCATCAACACAGCAGAATTGTACTCAAATACACTCTGTAACTTCATGGCGCGGCATCCCCCACTCTACCATTACCATCAAGCCTGGGGATCAACCCTGGTTCAATGAAGAGTGCAGGAGGGCATGCCAGGAGCAGCACCAGGCATACCTAAAAATGAGGTGTCAACCTGGTGAAGCTATAACACAAAACTATTTGCATGTCCATAACCAGCAAGTGATAGAGCTAAGCTATCCCACAACCAACAGATCAAACCTAAGATCTGCAGTCCTGCCACATCCAGTCATGAATATTGGCAGACAATTAAACAACTTACTGGACGAGGAGGCTCTACAAATATCCCCATCCTCAATGATGGGAGGAGACCAGCACATCAGTGCAAAAAGATAAGGCTGAAGCATTCGCAACAATCTTCAGCCAGAAGTGCCAAGTGGATGATCCATCTTGGCCTCCTTCGGAGGACCCCAGCATCAAAAATACCAGTCTTCAGCCAATTCGATTCACTTCACATGATATCAAGAAAGGGCTGAAGGCACTGGATATTGCAAAGGCTATGGGCCCTGACAATATTCCGGCAGTAGCACTGAAGACTTGCACTCCAGATCTTGCTGCGCCCCTAGCCAAGCTGTTCCAGTACAGCTACAACACTGGCATCTATCCGGCTATGGGGAAAATTACCCAGGCATGTCTGTACTGAAAAAGCAGGACAAATCCAACCCGGCCAACTACCGCCCCATCAGTCTACTCTCCATCATCAGTAAAGTAATGGAAGGGGTCATCAACAGTGTTACCAAGCGGCACTTGCTTAGCAATAACCTGCTCACTGACACCCAGTTTGGGTTCCGCCGGGGCCACTCAACTCCTGATCTCATTACAGCCTTGGTTCAAACATGGACAAAAGAGCTGAACTCCCAAGGTGAGGTGAGAGTGACTGCCCTTGACATCAAGGCAGCATTTGACCGAGTGTGGCATCAAGGAGCCCTAGCAAAACTCGAGTCAATGGGAACCAGGGGTAAAACTCTCCACTAGTTGGAGTCATACCTAGCACAAAGGAAGGTGGTTGTGGTTGTTGGAGGTCAGTCAATTCAGCTCCAGGACATCACTGCAGGAGTTCCTCAGGGTAGTGTCCTAGGCCCAACCATCTTCAGCTGCTTCATCAATGACCTTCCTCCCATCATAAGGTCGAAAGTGGGCGTGTTCGTTGATGATTGCACAATGTTCAGCACCATTCGTGACACCTCAGATACTGAAGAGAGATGCCCATATGCAGCAAGACATGGATAATATCCAGGCTTGGGCTGACAAGTGGCAAGTAACATTTGTACCACACAAGTATGAGGCAATGACCATCCCCAACAAGAGAGAATCCAACCATCACTCCATGATGTTCAATGGCATTAACATCACTAAACCCCCAAAGTCAACATCCTGGGGGTTACCATTGACCAGAAACTAAACTGTTCTAGCCATATAAATACTGTGGCTACAAGAGCAGATCGGAGGCTAGGAATCATGCGATGAGTAACTCACCTCCTGACTCCCCAAAGCCTGTCCGCCTTCTACAAGGCACAAGTCAGGAGTGTGATGGAATACACTCCACTTGCCTGGATGAGTGTAGTTCCAAAAACACTCAAGAAGCTTGACACCATCCAGGACAAAGCAGCCCACTTGATTGGCACCACATCCAGAAACAGTCACTCCCTCCACTTTCGACACACAGTGGCTGCACTGTGTACCATCTAAAAGATGCACTTCAGGAATTCACCAAGGCTCCTTCAACAGCACCTTCCAAACCCACAAGCACTACCATCTAGAAGGACAAGAGCAGCAGATAGATGGGAACACCAATACCTGGAAGTTCCCCTCTAAGCCACTTACTATCGTGACTGTTACTGGGTCAAAATCCTGGAACTACCTTCCTAACAGCACTGTGGGTATCTCTACACCACCATGGACTGCAACGGTTCAAAAAGTCAGCTCACCACCATCTTCTCAAGGGCAACTAGGGATGAACAATTATTGCTGGCCCAGCCAGCAAAGTCCATATTCAGTGAATGAATAAAAAGAAATTCTATCTGCTTTCTTTACCACTTTATCGACCTGTCCTGCTACTTTCAGGGATCTGTGGACATTCACTCCAAAGTCCCTCACTTCCTTTACACCTCCCATTTATTGCATATTCCTTTGCTTTATTTGACCTCCCCAAATTCATCACTTCACACTTGCCTTGGTTGGATTTCATTTGCCACTTTTCTGCCCACCTGACCAGTCCACTGATATCTTCCTGCAGTCTACAGCAATCCTCCCCTTGAGACACTTAACAACAGAGTACAGAACAGAGAGGGTCAGCGAGAGTACCACTGGTGTGCTGACACCACCTCATTGGCAAAGGCATCTGCAGTTATTTTTAAGTCTGTCAAAAAACAGTGGCTGCAGGACAAAATCTAACTAAACATATAGTATACGTTTGTGCAATAGCAGATAGAGTGAATGTGATCAGTTGGACCGTGTGGATCTATTGTAGCCTGAAGTATACATCAAACTTCCTTCAAGATGTCAAGAGGACAGTGAGAGGCAGCCATGGTAAAAACCAACAAGCCCTCATCTTGTACTAATTCTTTTCATTTCTTATAATCCATATTATCGCGCAGTCCATAGTAAATCCAAGAATAATTTCTGCTCTTTAACACTTCCAGGCAGTTATTTTACAGCTGTACACAACCAATAAACAAAGACAGCAAAATATCAGACTTCGCGTTTTTTCTTTACACACACTAATTGTCCTATTCTCCCAGCCAATGATGCTCTTACAAGTAGCAATGATTAAAAATAGCCGCATTTTGATGTTGTTGGTTCACTAATAAATTATGTGGTCAACATAGTATTCCAACCATTCCATCTGCCTTCCTAATTACTCGCCGCATGCTAATTTTTTGACCCAGGACACCCAGGTTCCCCTCTACTGCAGCATTCTGCAGTCTCTTTCCATTTTAATAATATTCTGCTTTTGCATTCTTCCTACCAAAATGAACAATGTCACATTTTCCCAATCACACTCTTTCTGCCAATTTTTCACTATGGCTTCTAGTTTTGGTCTCCTCTGCAAGTGGAAATATTTCCTCTCATCTTCCCTTGCTCACCCTTTCATGATTTTAAAGATGTCATTCAGATTGCCCCTCAGTCTCCTCTTTTCTGTAGAAAAGAGTGTTGATCTGTTCAATGTTGCAAGGATAACTCTCCTACACTTCAAATCGATAGCTTGTTGTGTTGCCAATTCTCCAGGACAGTCCTCAAGTCTCCAGAAATTAAAGATTAATCTCCAGGGCACTGCAGCAAGCACTTCAAGAGAAAATATCGGGGATTTTTTAAATGTATAGATGTGTGTTTTGTTCCATTTTCTTCAAACATTTTAGTCATTTGGTAATATAGAACTTGAGTATTGCTGAAACAAAAACACATGCAGTAAAAGTTGTTGTTTACCCCTTATATTGGTATTCTTGCGAAGTGTCCTGATGAGTCCAAGACAAAAAGCTCTGACATGTCTCTTTTTTCAGCAATAGTGGAACATTTTAATTTCTTAGTTATAAAAATGTTGGAACGAAAGGGCAAAGAGCAAGCAGGGCAGTTGGATATTGGAGGCCGTGTAACAAAACCTCCAAGAGTATGTGAAATCAGAATTGACCAACCCTAGGTTCTTGGAATCTTTAATATTCACTGCTCCAATCTAAGATGCAAGGATGAGGAGTATTCATGATAGTTTGCATTAATGATTTGGACTTTGAATCAAAAGTACAACTTCTAAATTTGCAAATGTGGGAGAGATAGTCAATACTGAAGATAACAGTAACAAGTTACAGGAGAACATTAATAAACTTGGAAAAATGGGCAAGTGATAGACAAATGAAGTCAATACAAATAAACATGAGGTGGTACATTTTGGTTGGATGAATAGGAACGTTGCTTATTACTTGCATGATATGAGTCTAGGTGGGGTAGAGGAACGAAGGGATCTCGGAGTACAAATACAGCAATCACTAAAAGTTAGCAAGGACAAGCATTTGGTTTTATTTCTAAAGGGATAGAATTGAAAAGTAGGGAAGTTATGCTAAACCTGTATCGAACATTGGTTAGACGACAGTAATGCGAACAGTTCTGGTTGCCATATTAAAGCTAGGATATAGAGACACTGGAAAGGGTGCAGAAATATTTACAAGAACGATATCAGAAATGTGTGGATATACGTATCAGGGCCAGGATTTCCCGGACAGTGAGCGGGGGGCGGGGCCCGATCGCCAATGCGTAAAATGACGCGGGATGACATCAGGCAGAACTCCCAATGTCACCCCGACCCATTTCAATTTTCAGGTAGGCAGGGGCTCAGCCGAATCAGCTGTGCACCCACTGACCTGTCAATGGCCAATTGAGGCCATTGACAAAGTCATTAAAGTAATTAATGGACCTGCCCGTCCAACCTTAAGGTTTGTGGGCAGGCCGGGAGCACTAGCGGGAATTAGGAAAAGCAAGAAACCCTCATCCACAGACGGGATGAGGTTTCAAGTAGGTTTAAAAAATGTAATTAAAGTGTATTTAAAAGTGATAGACATGTCCCAACTCATGTGACAGTGACACATGAGGGGACATGTCAGGGAAATTTTTTTTTTTCTATTTTTAAGATTTTTTATTGTGGAGCCGATCTCCCTGAGGCTGCACTTAGCCTCAGGGTGACGAGAATGCTCTTTTGTGCGCATGCACAAAAGAGGGCACTCTCGGCTCAGGGAATCCACCCCCCCCCCCCCGGCCGCACAGGGAACACATAGCGCTTCCTTGTAGACGTCACGCTGGGCGTGCTTTAATTGGCCCGCCCACATAAAATGGGCGCGCCCCCAATCGGGGACGCCGATCGGAAGCACGCCTCCAAGCGCCCACTCCTAAACGTCCCCCCACCGACGGGGGGGGGGGGAAATTCTGCCTCAGGAAAGGATTGACAGGCGGCGTCGCTTTTCTCTTGAAAAGGATACGGCTAATAAAGATTTTAAAATGATGAAAGGTTTTGATGGCGCGCTACGGAGAAAATGCTTCCCCTTGTGGGGAAGAGAATAACTAGAGGCCATCAAAATAAAATAGTCACCAGGGACTACAGTGGTTCAAGAAGACACTTCACCACCACCTCCTCAAGGGTAACTAGAGATGGGCAATAAACACTGGCCCAGCCAGTGACACCCACATCCCAAGAACGAATACAGGAAAAATCCAATAGTGAATTCAGAAAAGAAGTCTTTACCCAAAGAATGGTGAGAATGTGGAACTTGCTACTACAGGGAGTGGTTGAAGTGAATACTATAGATATATTTAAACAGAAACTAGGCAAGTATTTGGGGAGAAGGGAATTGGTGGGTTTTTAACTACAATGAATGCTAGTTCCATGGTCTCCATCACTGGGGCTAGAACCAGCATGGACTGGTTGGGCCAAATAATCTGTTTCTGTGTCTTATTTGCTTTTCAATTCTTTGTAATTCTCTGAAGAAATCCAAGGCTAATGCACTGGGGACATGGGTTCAAAACCCACCCCAGCAGCTGGTGGAATTTGAATTCAATTAATAAATCCAGAATATGAAGCTAGCCCCAGTGATGGAGACCATGAAACTAGCATCCATTATCGTTAAAAACCCATCTGATTCACTAATGTCCTTTAGGGAGGAAACTCTGCCATCCTTACCTGGTCTGGCCTGCATGTGACTCCAGACCCACAGCAATGTGGTTGATTCTTAACTGCTCTCTGAAATGACTTGGAAGGGTCAGTTCAAGGGCAATTAGGGATGGGCAACATAAATGCTGGGCTTGCCAGCGATGTCCACACCCTGTTTTTTGAAGCCCTGCCGCTATGTTTTTGAAAATATGATTTTTCAATTTCAACTGACTAGAGCCTCTGCAATTTTAGCTGAGATAAAGCAAACAGCTTAGAAATGCAAGGCCACATCCCAAGGTGGAGGTAAGAAATAAAACAAATCACCCTCAGGCAATTGTGAAGAGAGAGACATTTCCTAGAATCAGACACCCAGCAAAACTCTTAACTGCCTCAGGAAGAGACATTAAAATGTAAAGTACTGGATACTGAAACACTGGCTGCCACAGTTAGACATACCCACAGCTTCTTGGAATACACAATCATGAAATTTTTCAAGGCTAAGGCTGTCTATCCACATGAGAGAGATTGCAGGTGACATATGTAGTATCCCGAATGTCTTCGGCAGAGGATGCATGCTTGACATCATGTTTTTATTAATTTTCACAGGTTTAGTGGTTAATAAGATTGCTCTTTCTTTGACTCAAGAAAATCTTATTTGACTAGTTCCTTCTTGCTCACAGCTTAAACAGTTAAACACATTCCAATTTGGACAAGGCATATCCTCGAGAAAAAGAAACTTAAACCTTTGTCGTGACTAACCGAGGAGGTTGGACAGAGGGAAGCCAGTTCACCCCTTCTCACCTGGTGCAACGGTCAAAGAGAAAATCTATTTTCAGCAACACCTCAAAGCATTATTTATTCAATCGTTCATTTTCCAGCTGAGGGAAAATAGATTTGTTTCCTTTTTTTATTATTCATTCGTGGGATATGGATGTCACTGGCTATGTCAGCATTTATTGCCCATCCCTAATTGCTCTTGAGTGAGTTGCCTTCTTGAACCCCTGCAGTCCATGTGATGTAGGTACACCTGCAGTGCTGTTAGGGAGGGAGTCCCAGGATTTGGACCCAGCAACAGTGAAGGAACGGCGATATATTTCCAAGTCAGGATGGTGAGTGACTTGGAGGGGAACTTCCAGGTGGAGGTGTTCCCATGTGTCTGCTGCCTTCTTCCTCCTAGGTGATAGAGGTTGCGGGTTTGGAAGGTGCTGTCGAAGGAACCCCGACATTGATAATTAATATTTGTGAGCCACCCTCTTGCCCTTGCTGCTGACCCTCCTTTCCCCTCTCCCCCCTGCAACTCCAACCCCTCGGCACCCCCCATCATTCACCTATGCCTGGGTTCCTTCTCAAACTGAGGCCTCAGGTAGGTGTAATACCAGCAGCAGCCTTCGTTTCCCCGGTGGTGCTGCTAAGTACAGAAGAGCTACCAGGCTCTGATTGGTTGATAGCACTCGGTGGGCAGGACTTCTACCCACAGGTTCTTTGATCCCAGGAAAGGCCCATTGCTGGCCTGTTAAGGACCTGAGTGGCTCTAAATTCAACAGGCCTTCCTTAAAAGAAGCGATGCAAGGCTCTTGCTGGCTCTTCAGCCAGCAGGCGAGACTGTCATGCCATTAAACCCAGTAATCCAGGAAAAATTAACAGTCACTTTGATGAGAGTAATTAAGGAAAGCCAGCACAGATTTGTTAAAGGCAAATCATTTTTTATTAACTTGGTTAAGATTTTAATAGAAAGAATGACTTACATTTACATGGCACATTTTACAACCATCAGATGTGCTTCACAGCCAATGAAATACTTGTCAAGTACTGCTCTAATACAGGAAATGCAGCAACCAATTTGTGCAGAGTAAGATCCCACAAACAACAATGTGAGAATGACCAGATCACCTGTTTTTGTACTAATGATTGAGCGACAATTATTGGCCAGGACATCAGGAATAACTCTCCTGCTCTTCCTCCAAATAGTGCCATGAAAACTTTTACGTCCACCCAAGAGGTTTCACATCTCATTAGAAAGACAACACCTCCACATTGCAGCATTCCCTCACTGTTATACTAGATTGACAGTCTTGATTTTTGTGCTCTAGCCCTGGAACTTGAACATGGAACCATCAGCCTCAGAAGCGAGAGTGCTGGCAACTGGGCCACACTGAGCACTGCAATATGGTAACAGAGGCTTGATGAAGAGAAGATGTTCGATATGGTGTATATGGACTTCCAAAATGTGTTTGATCAAGTACCACAAAACAGGTTTGTCAGTAAAGCTGAGACCGTAGGATAAAAGGGATTTGCATGGATACAAAGTTAGCTGAGTGACAGGAAACAAAGTAATGGTGAACGGTTGTTTTTCAGATAGGAGGAATGTATATTGTTCCCTAGAGTGTCAGTATCATTTGACCATTGCTTTTCTTGACATAGATAAATAATTTAGACTTGGGTGTGTGGACACAATTTCAATATTTGCAGATGACACTAAACTGAGAAGTATTGTGAACTATGAGAAGGCTAGTGATAGGCTTCAAGATGACATAAACAGGTTGCTGCAATGGGAAGACACGTGACAGAAGAAACATAGAAACATAGAAACCAGGAGCAGGAGTAGGCCATTCAGCCCTTCGAGCCTGCTCCGCCATTCATTATGATCATGGCTGATCATCCAACTCAATAGCCTGCTCCCACTTTCTCCCCATACTCTTTGATCCCTTTCGCCCCAAGAGCTATACCTAACTCCTTCTTGAAAACATACAATGTTTTGGTCTCAACTACTTTCTGTGGTAATGAATTCCACAGGCTCACCACTCTCTGGGTGAAGAAATTTCTCCTCATCTCAGTCCTAAATGGTCTACCCCATATCCTCAGACTGCGACCCCTGGTTCTGGACTCCCCCACCATCAGGAACATCCTTCTAATGCAGAGAAATGTAAAGTGATAAATTTTGGTAGGAAGAACAAGGGGCCAAATATGAAGTTAGCCAGTCCTCTATCCATGTGAATATATTACCCATAACACTATGAACTCTTATCTTGTGTAGTAACCTTTTATGTGACATCTTATTGCATATATTTTGGAATTCAAGTACACCACATCTGCTAGTTCCCCTTTATCCACCCTGCTTGCTACATTCTCAAAGAACTCTAATAAATTTGTCAAACATGATTTCCATTTTGACTCTGCCTGATTGTATTATGATTTTCTAATTCCCTGATACTACCTCTTTAATAATGGAATCTAGCATTTTCCCAATAACAAATGTTAGGTTAACAGGCCTATACATTCCTGCTTTCTGCCTCCCTTCTTTCTTGGGTAACAAATCCTGACCTAGTCATTGATGCCCATGTTTGTGAAAGAATAAAAAGCATGTTTCTATGGAAGAATGAATGTACAGTAAAAAGAATTGCCCCTGCTGTATTTATTATTTATTATCTCATTGGTTAGACTAATGTAATGTTTAAACATCGAGCTATTAGAGCAAGGACATGGTATTCTATCCTGAGCAGGACATTGAGTTAATGATAAGATGTAGAACATTTCAGGCCTGGAGAGAATGTCTCATCCTGCGCGCTGAACAACTGCTGCACAATGTGTACTGTTGAGCATGTCTCCATCAGATTAATCCACCCTGACTCTGCCCAATCCCCACTTTCCCCTTACCCCCCTGCAACCCCCACCCCTACCCTCCACCAGCCTCCACCTCCCTCTGCGGAAGGGAAGAGTTGCCAACACCAGAGTTCAGGCAGTGGAAGTGTCCCATTGGCTCATGCTGGCAGTGGGAGAGGAACATGCTGTTGGCTGTTGTGAGGGGTGTGGGAGTTGGAGGGGGCAGTGACCTCTTTACAGGAATGAAGAAAGACACATCACAGCCCCTCCCATTGGGTTTATGTTTCCCATTGAGACAGACCACAAACCATTGGTTACATTATTAAATGCAAAAGGATTAGCAAGGAAGCTGCCAAGAGCACAGAGATTTCATCGAGATTGATGAGATTCAATGCTGCAGCTGAGTATGTCCAAGGAAAACAGCAACTCCAGTGAAAGCGCTGTCACGCATTCCTGATGAAAAGCCTGAACAAGAGGACATAAATTTTCTCGAAGATGCGCAGTCCAGTTTTTCATTGACCACAACATCTCCACCAGCAGCAACACAGAGGCTAAATGAAATTTGAAAGGCACAAAAAGCGGATGAAGAAGGTGCTCAAATTCACGAGGACTACACCAAAGAATGGACAGGATACATTCCAAATAATCTCATCCTGAAGCAAAACTTCAAGCAATGAAGACACCTCGGTTTCGTGGGTGACTTGCTGATTTATGATGAGAGATTGATCATACCAAGAATCCTCAAACTCAAGATCATTCAGAGAATCCACCAGGACCCAATGTGCCATGCCAGAGCATAAAATTCTGTTTGGTGACCAGGGATCTCAAAATGATTGGAAGAAATTATTTCAAACTGCATTATCTGTGTGATCCATTGCCAGGAGAAAAGGGAACTGTCGATGGTGTCTTCATTCCCTTCCAGGCCATGGGAATATCTTGGACTGGATCTTGTTGCTCTCAAGGGGAAGACATTCCTCAACGTTGTTGTCTATTTCTCTAGATGGATTGAGGTTAAGCGTCTACATGGCCCCACCTGGGAAGCTGTCATTATGTTACCAAAAGACATTTGTTGCCACAGATAGCATTCCAGACCGACTCATTTCAGACGATGGCCCAGTTTGCCAAAAAATGTCTCAAGCGGTTCACAGAAGCCTATGGGTTTATCCACATGACTAGCTCACCCAGATACCCACAAGCTAATGGGGAGGCCAAACGAGGAATAAGAATGCTAAAGGCTTTGTTGAAGAAAGATGACGACATCAACTTGGCATTGTTGAGCCACCGTGCCACATGGACCCAGAATGCACTGGCTCTGTGCAAGGACTGCGGACTCAACTTCCTGCTATTCCACACACGCTTATGTCATGTCCCAAGGCAGCAGATTTAAAGAGAGTGTGAGGGAGAAGGAGGATGAGTATTGTGCAAATCAAACCAGGCGCTATAATCAATGCCATCAAGTAGATAACTTACCAGAATTCCAGGCAGGGGGCTTAATAAGGATTTGCAACCAAAACCGCGAAGGTTTTGGAAAAAGCACTATACCAACAATTTTATCTTGTGGAGACTGAAAATGGAATAGTGAGAAGAAACAGAAGCACACTCATATCTACAAGAAGAAGATCTTCAATGGAATGGACCAGTTACACAGAATATCAGGAAGATGACCTGAACAGCAAGCTGGTATTCGCTGATGATTCATGTACCAGTCTACTGAGTTCAAGAAAGAACATGGAGAACTTGAAACCTATATACCTCAGAGAGAGCTGAGAACAAGGTACGGGAGATTGGTGAAACCACCAAACGGTAATCTCTGTGAATCAGCAATGAAGGCTGTGACACGGTGGGGGAGATGTAGGATAATGTAAATAATGTATTGAATAGTGTCAGAGACTTGGGTGGTTGTGGGAGGTGTAGTGCAAAGGGTTAATGTTAAGTATGCAAACAATCTATTCCATCAGTCATGTAAGATTACTTGACAACAGAGGGACAGTTCTATGTGAAGCCTCGTGCTAAGCCTTGTCCTGTATGTAGTTAAAGGAATGTGCCTTACCTCTAGCAGTCTCGATGATCGTAATCAAGGACAGTCTAAACTAAGACCCACAATGATCATAACAGAAAATCAGTGGGACACTGGGTAATTCAAAAAACATTTTCTTTCTTTTGTTGTATTCCAGATTCATCTTTGAGGAACTTTGTGAGCTGAACACAATATTTCTCTATAAGGGTGGAATCGATCTCAAACTCCAGCCTGTGTCAATGAAGACTTTCGTTGTTCTCATTCTCCTGGTTATGGTCACAAGTGGCAAAGTCTATGAGAAATGTGAACTTGCCCAGATTTTCAAGGATAATGGATTGGAACGATTTATAGGATACAGTGTGGCTGAATGTGAGTCTCACTGTGTCAGCGCTCATTAACACAGCCTAGTACACTCGAATATCACCGCTGGGTCTGATACTTCCTCTTGACCTCACCCCCTTCCTCGTGGTGATAATTAAAGGCCACAGGTTCCTGCCAGTGGATGAGAGAGTAAACACATTGGGCAGAATTTTATGAGTCGGCGATCGGAGGCGGGGCCCACTCGCCGACGCGTAAATTGATGCGCGGTGACATCGGGGGGAACTCCCTACCTCACCGCACCCAATTTTCAGAAAGGCGGTAGCACCGCCAAATCAGCTGTGCGCCCGCAGATCTGTCAATCGCCAATTGATTGACAGGGTCAATTAAGGAATTAAAGGACCTGCCCGTCCAACCTTAAGGTTGGTGGGTCGGCCAGGAGCCCCGGCAGGAAATAGAAAAAACATGAAACCTCATCCAACGGCGGGATGAGGTTTCATGTGGATTTTTAAATATTTTAATAAAGATTTTTATAAAAACTATGGACATGTCCCAACTCATGCAACAGTGTCACATGAGGGGACATGTTAGGGAAATTTTGTTTACTATTTTTGTCTTTTTTACATTTTCACCCGATCTCTCTGAGACTGCACTTAGCCTCAGGGAGATGAGTGCGCTCTTTTGTGCACATGCGCGAAAGAGCGCACCCTCGATTTTGGGATTCCCCCCCTCCCCGCCCGCACAGGGAGTGCATAACGCTTCTGTGTAGACGTCACGCTGGGCGGGCCTTAATTGGCCTGTCCACGCAAAATGGCGGCACACCTCCCATCAGTGGCGTCGATTGGAAACGTGCCCATACGCGCCCGTCCATCAACATCCCCCCATTCAGCCCATTGCAATTTAATCTTTTTGAGCCAGTTGTGATCAATTAAACTGGGGCCCACCCCAGCTACTACTATAACTGGTAAATTTGCAGACTGATCCCATATTGCATCAGGACTTGACATAGCTCTTTCACTCTTATTTCTTCGTCCATTTACGTAGACTCCTTTATTCAAGTATCTGAACATATGTTCCCCTATAACAGACAATGATGCCTCAGTATCAACCTCCATCTTGATGGGTTGTTCATTGACTCTAATGACTACCTGGATTGTCTCAGTTCTACCCACTTTCAGGTTGTATAATAAATAGATCTCAGATTCTGCTTCCTCTGGTTCTTGAACGAGACAGATTTCGCAATTTCTATCTTTGTTTTTTAAAACGCTGTCTCAGCCGATCCTGACATTATGTGATCATTGTGGTGGCAGAAAAAGCATTCGATATTTCTGAACTGTCTATCGCCTGCAGGCTGTTTGGGTGCATTTCGCTCATTAATGTTGTGGGTTTTCACTGTAGTACTGTTATTCTTCAATGCTCTGTACATAGTGAGCGTTTCCCACCTTTCTGCGGAGTCCGGTGTTTTTGCGCCTTTTGTTACCGGCCCTTCCTGCCTCACAAGGTGGACGGCACCATTTTGTGTACCTTTTATTGCCCCCAAGCCTCTAACAGCCTCTCTGTGGCTGTGGCCAATTCTAATGCTTTACTGATGTCTAGATTAGTTTCAGATAGCAATCGCTTTTGAATAGCATTGTCCCGGATTCCACACATCAATCACTCTCTCAACGTGTCATTAATTGTAGTTCCGAACTCACAATATTCCGTTAATTCCTTTAAAGCAGCTACATAGCCAGCGATTGTCCTTCCTGGAAGCCTATTCCTTGAATTGAATTTAAAATGCTGCATAGTGACTGAGGGCTTTGGCTTCAGGTGATTTTTGACAATATTTACGAGCTCGTTGAAAGGCTTCGTATCGGGGATGCTCAGTGATGTGAGGCTGCGGATCAGCCCATACATTTTGCTCCCACTTGTGGATAAAAGAATCACCCTCTTATCCTCCTCCGCGATGTCATTAGTGTAAAGAAGAACGCTTGGCGTTCGATGTAATGAGACCAGTCATCGGAAACAGGGTCAAACGGTTCAAGTTGCCCAAACTGCAGCAAACTCGATGACCAAGGAGACTGCGCTTTCAAACAGCTTCAAGGCAGTGGCCAAATAACATATCTGGCTTACCGCGGCTTCCTTGATTGCCGTCAATTGGTCTGGTTTATCCTCGTTGCCAGTTTTATGTTTTTGGTTATGAGGTTCGCTTTGTCCATCGAATGCAAGCTGAGCCCTTGATATTAACACATTAGCTGCTGCTTGAAAAAATATAGGCAGAGAGACTGATTAGCTGAACAAACGCTGGTGGTTTATTGGAACTAAGAACAGAACGCTAACACCGTGTGTGCTTCTTTAATCACCTCCAGCTCTAGACTTACAGTTACCCAAGTAGCCCGCGTTATATAACGATTGGTCGATACAGTCACATGGTCAGTTAACTACAGTCTTTTAAAGGTACATAGCACTCCACATTACCACAGTGTCCAAAATAATAAAAAAAAGTTATGACTGCTATGATCTTTCTCTGGAATTTGGTCACAGCATTGTCCTGTAAGGTTAGCAACCCTGCAAAAGGTCATGGTTCAGCCCCACTAAAAAAAATTGAGCACATTGTCGTTGGATCTTGTGGATTCTAGTTTCACGCTTGTTGCAAGCGGTGGCCGAGTTGGTACAAAAGATAGAGTTGTCAGCAGATACTTCTTAAATGGAACATATTCTGTTTATTTATAAAGATACTCAGCAGCTGCACATGTGCACTTTTACATCAAACCCTACCTCCATACTACTGGCTACTAACTACAGACTACTGACTACAGAGGTAGCCCACGCTACTCTATTATTGGTTACACAAGATCATGTGATCTTCCTTTCTAACGTCCTTCCTAAAGGCATACTACACATCAGATAAGGCCATAATTACCACAATTATCTATTTTTTTCAGTTCTGGGATGGGATGTGAGTGTTGCTGGCTAGCCCAGTATTTGAGAAGGTGGTATAAGTGAGCTTCTTGAGCCACTACAACCTGCAGGGTTTGGATACACCCACAGTGCTAATAGGGAGGGTGTTCCAAGATTTTGATGAAGAAACACTGAAGGAACGGCGATATAGATCCAGGTCAGGATAGTGTGTGACTGGGAAGGGAACTTATAAGTGATTGGTCTAGGCTGACACTCCAGAGCTGTTGAGGTGCCATCTTTCAGATGAGATATTATACATACATACGAACACATGAAACAAGAGCAGTAGTAGGCCATTTGGCCCCTCAAGCTGGCTTCGCCATTCAATAAGATAATGGCTGACCTGATTGTGGCTTCAGCCCCAGATTCCCCCATTCCTTTGACTCCCTAGTTAGTCAAGAATCTATCTACTTCTGCCTTATAAATATTTATTGACCCTGTCTCCACCGGTCTCTGAGGAACAAAGTTCTAAAGATTCACACCCACTGAGAGAAAATAAATTCTCCTCATCTTATCCACAAATGGGAGTCTCCTTACTTTTAAGCTGTGTCCCATAATTCTAGTCCCTCCCACAATGGGAAACATCCTTTCAGCCTCCACCTTGTCAAATCCCCTCAGGATTTTATATATTTTATATGTCAGTAAGATCACCTCTCATCCTTCCAATGAATACAACCTTTCCCTCATAAGATAACCACAACACCCCACCCCCGCTACCTCTGCAGACCCCACAACCCACCATCCCAGGTATCAGTCAAATAAACCTTATATGAACTTCTTCTGACGCATTTATATCATTTCTTAAATAAAGAGACCAAAAGTGTACTCAGTACTCGAGATATGGTCTCACCAACAACCTGTACAACTGTAGTAAATCTCCCCTGCTTTTATATTCCATTCCCATTGTAATAAGTGACAACATTCCATTGGCTGTCCTAATAACATACTGTACCCCCATACTAACTTTTTATGAGTCATGTACCAGGACACCCAGATCCCTCTGCATCGCAGAGTTCTGTAATCTCTCTCCCTTGAAATAATATACTGCTTTTCTATTCCTCCTGTCCAAATGAACAAGTTCACACTTTCCCACATTCTACTCCATCTGCCAAATTTTTGCCCATTCAATTAACCTATCTACATCCCTTTTCAGGCTCCTTATGTCCTCTTCACATCTTACTTTCCTACCTACCTTTGTGTCATCAGTAAAGTTAGCAACCATACAGTCAGCCCCTTCATCCAAGTCATTGATATAAATTGTAAGTGGTTGAGGCACCAGCACCAATCAATTTGGCACTCCACCCGTTACATCTTGCTAACCCAAAAATGAGCCATTTATGCCTGTTCTCTGTTTCCTGTTAGCTAGCCAATGCTCTGTCCATGCTAATATGTTACCCCCTACACATGAGCTTTATTTTGCACTGTCACCTTTGATCTGGGATTTTGTCAAATCCCTTCTAGAAATCTAAGTACACCACATCCACAGGTTCCTCTCTATCCACTTTGATTGTTATTTCCTTAAAGAACTCCAATACATGAGTCAAACATGATTTCTCTTTCACAAAACCATGTTGACTCTCCCTGATTGCACTGAGATTTTCTAAGTGCCCTGCTATAGCCTACTTAATAATAGATTCTAGCATTTTCCCAATGACAGATGTTAAGATAACTCATCAGTGGTTTCTTGCTTTTCATCTCCCTCCTTTCTTCAATAGAGGAATCATATTCCCTATTTTCCAGATGGAACCTTTCCAGAATCTAAAGAATTTTGGAAAATTAAAACTAATGTATCTACTATTTCAGCAGCCACTCCCTTTTAAACCCTAGGATGAAGTCTATCAGGACCTATGGACTTGTCAGCTTTTAGTTCTAATAATTTTCTCAGTACCCTTTCCCTGGTGATTGTCATTGTTTTAAGTTCCTTCTTTCTTTTCACCTCCTAATTCACACTTATTTCTAGGATGTTATTTGTATCCTCCACAGTGAAGACAGATGCAAAACATCTGCTCATTCTGTCTGCCATTTCTTTATATTCCCTTATTAAGCCCCCAGACTCACTCTCTGGAGGACCAACACCCACTTTTATCTTTTTTAAATACCTGTAGAAACTCTTAGTATTAATATATTTCTAGCTAGCTTACTCTTGTTTATAATTTCTCCTTTTTTTTAGCCATTCTTTGCTGTTAATTATATGCAGTCCAATCTTCTGACCTGCCACTCATCTTTGCAGAATTATACACTTTTTCTTGCAATCTGAAACTAACGTTAACTTTCTAAGTTAGCCACAGATGGCATATCCGTCCTTTAGACTCTTTCTATCTCACTGGAATGTGTTGTTTCTATGTATTCTGAAATATCTCCTTAAATGTCTGCTGCTGAATATCTACTGATCTATCCCTTAATCAAATTTCCCAGTTCACTTTAGCCAGGTCCGTCTTCATGCCCTCATAATTACCCTTACTTAAGTTTGAAACATGCCACTTAGATCCACTCCTCTCTCCCTCAAACTGAATGTGAAATTAAATCATATTATGATCACCGACACCTAGGGACACTTTCACTATGCGGTCATTAATTAATTCTGCCTCATTGCACATAACCAGATCTAGCTTTCTGATTAGCTCTAGAATGTGCTGCTCTAAGAAACTATTCTGAAATTACTCTATGAGCTCTTCATCTAGGCTGCCTTTACCAACCTAGTTTGTCCAATCTATGTGTAGATTGAAATCAACCATGATTGAAATCAACATATTATCAGGCGCTCCCATTATCTCTTTCTGTATACCTTGTCCTGCAGTGTGGTTGCTGTTAGGGGGCCTATAAATCACTCCCAAGAGCAGCCTTCCTACTTTTACTATTTATCATCTCTACCCAAACTGACTCTACATTTTGATCTCTAGAACTAAGGTCATCCCTCTCTATTGTACCAATGTCATCCTTAATTAAAGCAGCTACCCCTCCACCTTTTCCTAGCTTCCTGTCCTTCCTAAAATGCCATGTACCCTTCAGCTATGTCTCTGTAATAGCAATCAAATCATACATATTTATTTCAATTTGCACTGTCAATTCATCTGTTTTGTTACGAATGTTACGTGCATTCAGATACAGAGCCTTTAGTTCTGCCCTTTTTACTATGTTTGTAACCTTTGGCCTTAACAGCTGTACATTCTGTCCCTTCCTGCCATGCTCTGATCATCATTCCCCTTGTTGCTACTTTGCTCTCTTGCCTTCTCTTCTCCATTTAATTTATCACAATAATGAGATGCAAATGCATTAAAATTAAGTTTCCAACATTTAAGGGTGGCGTGGATGATTGAAAGCTGCTTTCATGACATCGTGAAACCAGTTTTTGGCCTTTTTACCCTATAAGCCGCTTATGCCCACAGTGACACCTGCCTCCAATGGGACCAGGTGATTCTACTTTTTAGCATAGCTAAAATTTCATTATGCAGCAGTTTAATTAGTTAATTCAATCCCACTAAAAATATGAATTTTTTTAATATATTCATTGGATGTGCACATTGCTGGCTAGGCCAGCATTTATTTCCCATCCCTAATCACCCCACAGGGCATTTAAGAGTCAACCACATTGCTGTGGGTCTGGAATCACATGTAGGCCAGACCAGGTAAGGATGGCAGATTTCCTTCCCTAAAGGACATTAGTGAATTAGCAATGGTTTCATAGCCATCATCAGGCCTCTAATTCCAGATTGTTATTGAACTCAAATTTTGCCCTCTGCCACAGTGGGATTTGAACCCAGGTCCCTAGGGCATTACTCTGAGTCTCTAGAGTACTAATCAGTAATAACACCACTATGCCACCACCTCCCCAGAAAACAAACTGCTCACAGAAGACTTTCCTTACTTCTGGCTCAAGGTTGGTAATGGAGGGGTCACTGCTTTTCTTAATTTATATTTATAACCTAGAGCTGGGTATGCAGGACACAGTTTCAAAATTTGAAGATGATGCAAGACTTGGAAGCATTCTGAACTGTGAGGGGGATAGTGATAAACTACAAGAGGGTGTAGATAGGCTGGTAGAATGGGCAGACAGCTGACAGATGAAATTTAATGTAGAGAAGTGTGAAGTGATGCATTCTGGTCAGAACAATGAGGAGAGGTGACATAATATAAAAGGTACATTTCTAAAGGAAATGCAGGAGCACAGGGACCTGGGTGTATATCTGCATAAAGCATAAAATATGGCAGGGCAGGTTGGGAAAGCAGTTAATGAATTATACTGAATCCTGTGTTTTTTCAATAGGGGCACACAGTACAAAAGCAAGTAAGTTATGAACCTTCATAAAACATTAGTTCAGCCTCAACGGGAAGGATATGAAGGTTTTAGAAAGGCTGCAGAAAAGAATTATGAGAATGGTTTTGGGGATGCGAGACTTCAGTTCTTTGGGATTGGCAAAGCTAGGGCTGTTCTCCTTGGAGAGGAAAAGCTTGAGAGGTGATTTGTTAGAGGTGTTCAAAATCATGAGGGGCCTGGACAGAATAAGTGGGGAGAAACTATTCCCAAAAGCAGGGGTTGAGAACCCTAAGGTAACTAAAGAACCAGAGGCAACATAAGGAAAAATCTTCCTTATGCAACAGATGGTTCAGATGTGGAATGCACTAAGAGTGTGCTGGAGACAGATTCAATTCCAGTTTTCAAAAGGGAACTGGATAATTATCTGAAGGGAGAAGGTTTTATAGGGCTAGAGGGTAAAGGTCGAGGCGTGGGACTAGCTGAGCTGCTGCTGCTGAGAACTGGCACAGAGACAATGTGCTGAATGACCTTATTCTGTGCTGTAACCATTCTGTGATTCTAGTATAGACACCTGCAAGGAACTTGATAAACACATGAGGAAAAGAAGAAGCTGAAGGTTACCCTGATAGTGTAATCAAGAAGGGTGGGAGGAGGCTTGTGTGAACATAAACACCAATATAGATGGGGTGGGCCAAATGGCCTGTGTCTGTGCTGTAAATTCCATGTAAAGCTGCCAGCAGGGAATACAAAGAGTATAGAGCGTCTCACACCCTTAGGCCATCACAGCCAGGGGACTAACATTCAGTAGGCAAACTATCAGTAGGATACTAATGATGCTTTGGATCCCAGTAACCTTGAACTTCAAAGACCCTGAAATGCCTGTTTATGAGAAAGCTGTGCGCAGGAAGTCGTAAGGTCTGTATTTGTTTTACATTGACTCAGAGACATTCAGCAGCAGCAGCTTGAGGTCCAGGACCCTGGGGGCCGGCCTTCCCTCCGCCACCTCTTAGTGTCCCCAGGCTCTGAATTCACGGCCACACCATGAGCTCCAGACATTCTGCTCAACTCTTACCTTCCAGTCGGAACTTAAACTCCGGGAACTCATGACCAAGCTTGCCCTTGTGCCTTACATAATAACGCTGGTAGAAATGATTTGCCATGTCCCCCTGTGCTGCCTGCCTCTGTGTCACACATTACACAGCCCCACATGGCTCCAGTTCTGATTGTTGTCATCATTGAGCCAAATTCCCAGGCATGTGTTATTCCTGAAAACTTGCTTCAATATTGGAGGCAGCGAGCATTAAAATCAACACCAATCTTACGGATTGAAAATCCAGTGGGACAATTAGTGGAGTGGATTCCACGGAGGTCAGTGGAAAGAAAAATCAAGTTGGGCAAAACAAAGGTGGAGTTGAGAAAAGGCTGGCTCCACACCTGACCAATTATAGCACGTATGGTCCCAGTATTCTGCTAGGCCAGGAGATCGCTATCCATCATACATATCTTGTGAAGGGCAGAATGGGGGTTTCTGCCATGCATCTATCAATCAACACTTGGAGTCAAAAAATTCACCAGAGGCAAAAGCAAAAAGCCAAGCTACTTCACAAAATAGGATTGAAAAATGCTCACATGACAGCAGTGAACACACACACACGCACACACACAAATGCACATACACATGCACACACAGATACATGGACACATACATGCACACGCACACAAATATACACATGTGCATGCACACACACAAACACACACACACACACATGCGCAGACACACACACAAACACATGCACACACACACGTGCGTGCAGACACACAAACATACACAAACACACATGCACACACACAAACACACATATGCACACACACACATGCATACACACACACACATACACACACACACACACACACACACATACAAACATACTGCATGTATTTCCTGCACATAAGAAGTGACCTTGCTTCAAAAGTATCATTCAGAAATTTGCCATTCAATTATTTGATAATAACTGCCTGTTTTGAATGAAAAAACAAATAAATAAATAAGGCTTTATTTAGAAAGTAGAATGATTTCTGTAATTTTGTGCCATTTTTGTAAGACATCAGATTAACTCCCTGATTTTCAAATAACTATATCCACAGCTGAAGAACAAAGATTACCTATATGGTTAGAATCTCAATACTAGCATTATGCAGAGCACTGATTGAAAGTGTATCTATAACAAATAAAGAATAGGTTTATTCATGTACCATGTTACAAAACTTTGTGTCTAAATTGTGTTAAATATTCTGTGACACTTTTTTTTTAATAAACAATACCAAAATGCTAAAATAGTACACAAGGGCAAATAACTGTTGAGTTGAAAATAACCTGTACTAAAAGCAAGCAGATATTGCTGCTTGTCAAAAGTGAGAGCCAAAGACTCATTTGTGCTTATGGGGAATAAATAAGACAATTAATTGTTGACTAGTGACCAGTTATTTTGCATATAAAACACAATATAATTTTAAGATGGAAGTGAGCTACCTTTTAATTTGCACTTTACTGATAGTTAGTAAATCAATGTTGAAATGTCATGCCACTTCAAATAAAGAACAGATCAATTTGATTGATGTGAAAAACTATTTCTCACGTATAATACCTTTTTGTTGAAAATATTTCCCACACATCATTTAACAGAAGGCTGAAGTAAGGTGCATTCACCTTGTTTCTAATGTCATTTAATTTGCTTCATATTTCTTCCCTTCCAAAACAACATTGACAGATGAATGCTACCGCCAATTCTGCAATACTTACTCTAGTAGAACGCATCAAACTTACCCTTTGCTACAAATTAGAAAGCATCATCACCAAAGGAATGTTTGATGGGTTCAGTCTTTTATCTTCTTACCTGTGAGGTATTCGCAGCGTCCAGCTGAAGACAACAAGGGTTTTTTTCTGCTGTCAAACTGTTGATTATTGCCACCCTGATTGATTAACTTTGAAAAAAGTTTAATTTCAAACACAAATTAGGCTTCTTAAATAATGCTAGTGAGGTCAGTGGAATTAAAACTCAAACAGGGCGTATAACAGATGGCCAATCAGCAAAGGGGAGTTTGCCATCTGTTATGATATGCCAGATGGTATTTGCCATCTGTTATGATATGCCAGATGGTATTTGCCAGGCTGACCAAATCCCACAGGGAAACTTGGCCAAGCTACCACAACGATTTTGCAATTTGCATTTATTACGAGAAGGTTTGTGCACTGAAGTCAGAGGCAAAGAGTCCACTACCTGCTTTAGAGATTTTAAAGAGTAAATTAAAACATTTACTAACAAACGAAAAGAGAAAGTTAAACACACAAGATTACAGTTACACGGTTAAATGTGGTCTTAGAACAGTTTCCAAAAGATTTGGGAACTAGACTCCCAAGTAAGCACCCCTTTCAGGCAACAGTACAAACTGAGTTTTAATCTATAAAGCATCCAGCAATATTATCACAAGCACCCACTGTTTGTATAAGGGAGGCATTTCACAGTTTCTCTCTCTGTCTCTCTCACTCAACAATGGAATCCAATGCTTTTAACAAAGCCGTGTTCTCTGGAACAAGCAAACCTCTCTCGGGGTGACTGGAGGCTGCATTTTCACAGGCTTGTTTCACACAGTCCACCTTTCACGATCCCACATGGCCACTCCCCGTCCAGCTTGTCAACTTTCTTTAAATATATTTTCTCCCATTTGACCTGTAAATTCCATTGTTTCAACCTTGCTTTGGAAGTTACTTTTCCCAGGACATAAAAATCTTTCATGTTGTCATTATGGCCAGCACTTTCAGGAAAATTAAACTTAATAACTTTATCTTATTTACCTTGCCAGTTGTAAAACATTCTATCATGTCCCCTTGGAGTTCAAACAACCTTTCAACTCACCTACAAATGTACATTCCCTTCACACTATGTCTACTGGAACTTCATCTTAAGCTTACCAATATCCATTTCAAAATGCCTGTTTTTACACTTAACCCCTTCGCTGATTCAAACCTTACAGTCTGACTGTCTGCAGTTTAATGAAACTAGTCACATACATACAAGCATACACACACAGCACCCATAATCCTGTTTCAGTATCCCACAGTAATGTTAAGGAAACAAAAATGTTTCCTTTACGCATCCAGCAGTGAATATTAAAACCTTTAAATAGGAGGTGCCAGAAGGACAGTCCGGTGTGCTCTGGCAGCACTACACCCCTAGTCTATTCTGATGTTAATCCTCCACATGTGACTACTCTCACTCTTTTTACTTCACCACATGGCGTAGCTGAGGCAAATAATCTAGATCATTTACAGGGGAGCTATATAATTGCTTGAGAGAAAGGGAATAGAAGAATATGCTGATAGGATGTGATGGAGTCATGTGGGAGGAAATGCATAACATAGACAGCAGCACAGACCAATTGGGCTGAATGGCCTGTTTCTGTCCTATCATTACTATGAAATTCTATGTATAAATGCTGTGAGCCTCTTCCTAATCAGTGTCCTCGTCTCTTCAGCTCTGACACTGTTTTCCATTGCAGGCCCAGCTAGAAAATTAAATGCATGTGGCAAGATCTCAGTGGATATCTGCAGGGTTGCCAACTGTAAAGATGGAAGAGACTGCGCTCAGCATTCCGCGTTGTACTCCTCCACGAGATTCTTTTAACTAGTTAGCTTTGCATTGCTGGGACTTTCATATCTCATTAAACTGCACTTTCCCAAGATGGTAAGCAGTCAGGCTCCTGGGATCGCTTTCTACACATTTAGTTGGTAGGACTGGGTCAAGGGGTGACTCATCGTCAGGAGTTGAGACTTCCTTAAATTGAGGGATGTTATGCGGGCCTGATCCTGCGGATGTCCTGCATCAGTGTGAATCATCACCAGTGTGAATCCCAAAGATGATTACCATGGAGTTCCTGAGTTGGTTCCCTTCTCTCTGCTGAGTGTGAGGGAATTGGAGGAGACTTTGATCAGCTTCAATGCCCCTAGGTTGTAGAGGGTGAAAATAAAGCAATGGACAGCCCCTGGTACAGTGCATCTGAACCCCAATCGACGATGTTTTACTTTCAGGATCTGAGTCTGGCTCCAAAACCTCCCTTCAAGATGGTGCCATTAAGCCCAGAGCTTAAAATAATGCTCGTTACACTTGGAGAGTGCGATGGTGAGGGACAGAGAGGGCTACCATGAGACGTGTTAACTTGTCCCAACCTTGCACCCATTCCCTTCATTGCTTCCATTCTGCTTCTGTAAGACTTCGATCTCCATATTTGCGGGTAATTGTTTTACAATTGTACCCGCAGGAATTTGAAATAAATAAATGCAGCAACACAATCTAAGCAGTTGGTGTCCATAACATTCTTTCAGCAACAACAACAACCAGTTGTCTTTACATCATGTTTTTAACATAGTAAAACATCCCAAAACGTTTCAGAGAGGCGTAATCAGATTTAAACAGAAAGTTCTGGAAATACTCTACAGGTCTGGCAGCAACTGGAGACAGAGAAACAGAATCAGTGTTTCAGGTCAACGATCCTTCTTCAGATCTGGGAATAATTAGAAACACAATAGCTTTATGTAGGTCAACTGGGAGGATAGCAAAATAACCAAAGGGAAGCTCTGTGAGAGGGTGGAAGATGGAAGACATTAATTAACAAAGAGAGTGGTGATGGGACTAATAAAGGCACAAAAGACGGGTTAAAGGAGGTGACAATGGCAGAATAATGAACAGACGTTCTCCACAAGAAAAATGTGAGAAAAGTTAAGTCTGAAATGTCCAAAGAAAAGGAAACAAAGCAATTGGAAATTGTTGAATTCAGTGTTGAATCCAGAAGCCTGTAGCACAACTAATCAAAAGATGAGGTTCTGTTCCTAGAGCTTATGTTGAGCTTCATTGGCACACGACAGAGGGGTGAGGGCAAAAATATCAGCATGCGAGCAAGGTGGAGAATTAAAATGTCAGACCTTCAGATGGGTGGACAAGGGGAATCCTATTGTGGTTCTGTGCGGGAGGGGGAAGGAGTGAGAGCAGGAGCGCGGGAAATGGGCCGGACACAGTCAAGAACCCTGTCAACCGGGCACCTCGTGGGTGCTGTGCTAATAGACACACCTGTTTGAAATAAAAATATAAAATTGTAGTCACAATGCTGAAACAATAACTCTGTTCCTCTCTCCACTGGTGCTGCCAGACCTGCTGAGTATTTCCAATATTTTCTGTTTTAGTTTTGGCTTTCCAGTGTATGCAATATTTTGTTTTTGTACACTTATTTGGAAACCTGGTTTTAGCTGGCAAACTTGGGCTAGTTTGAATGTGCCTAAGGAAGCTAAACTGTGCAGTTGCACGTTTAACACTCAGGATCCGATCAGGAGCAACCTTTCCCTGGCAGCACATGGGACAGGATTGTCCCCTCGCCGGACGGGCGGGCGGGCCTGGCGAGCAGGGTCGGGAGGGACCACGAAACGGATCGCCGCATGCGTTCGGCCCCCAACCGTGATTCCACGCCGGATGGCCAATTAACGGCCGACCGGCCGGCCGGCGTTAAAGGGGCGCTGAGAAGCTCAGCGCGACCAGGGTTGGGGGCAGGAAGAACGCGAGCGATGAAGTCTGCGCATGCGCGGGGTGGGGGAGTGCGCACTGGAAGGGAACTGAAGAATCTTAAAGACAAAAATAAAGATTTTAGGAATGATATAAGCATGTCCCCACATGTGACTCAGTGACATGAAGCGGGACGTGTAAAAATTGATGCTAACATTTTTTTTTTAGTTACTGTTGGATGAGTTTTCGTAAAAAATGGAAAGGCTGCCTGGCCTATTCGCTCGTGCACCAACCGAACGGTTGAGCAGGTGGCGAAAATTGCAAGTTAATTAGTTGCTTAAGGGCCTTAGCAGGCATCTTAATTGTCGGCGGGCACGTTACCGTCTCCTGCACACCCACCCACCGAACAATCGTGAGAGCGCGCGATGACCTCAGGGCACTCGAGCGACATCATCGCGCACTATTTCACTGTCCGCTTGGCTCGGACACATACCCACCCATGGGACGAAAAACTCTGCCCATGGAGCCTCCATGCACCCACTTCCGCAGAAGGTATGGAGTACACTGACACATGACAACGCATTGTAGGATGGCTCTGCAGTTGAGTCAAGTGTTCTCTCACTATTAGATTATTGATGAACTCAGGCTCATTATTAAATCTAAAGTGGCCAGTTTTCTTGTTGGTTCAAGAACGTATTGTTCCAGATGGCTGTCTCAAAGATACTGAAGACATTCCCCTCCTTTGTGACTTGATTTGTTCTGCTTCCCCTCATCTAGGTGAAAATTAAAGTCTCCAATTATAACTTCTCTGCTCTGCACCAAGCTTCTTTGTCTCCGTGTTTATGTATCCTGCTACTTTATCTACTATCTGGCTGTCTATGAACAATTCAACCTTCCATCCTTTTCTATCTCTCAATTCCACCCAGACAGTTTCTATCACCAGCTCAACTTTATTGATTGCCCTTTTTTCTGATGTTGTATTTATATTTCTCGTCAATCCTGCTTACCCTCCTTTTTTTCCAGTTCCCTGTCATTCCTAAACACCTTATATAGGCTGGAATATCTCCCAGTCATGCCTCGTTTCTAGCCTGGTTTCAATGGTGGCCACTGCATCACACCCATTAAATTGAATTGTGCTTCTACATAAGATCATACAAAATAGGAGCAGGAGCAGGTCAGGTCTCACCAAGGCACTGTACAGTTGCAGCAAGATTTCCCTACTTTTAATCTCCATTCCTCTTGCAATAAAGGACACATTCCATTTGCCTTCCGAATTACCTGCTGTACCTGTATGCGATCATTTTTGTCATTCGTGTATGAGAACACCCTGATCCCTCTGTACTGCAGCATTCTGCAGTCTCTCTTCAAATAAATAATATTCTGCTTTTCTTTTCTTCCTACCTAAATAGAAATGTCACATTTTCCCACGTTATACTCCATCTACCAAATCTCTGCTCACCATCTGCCCACTCACTTAACCTAACTATATCACTTTGCAGGTTCTCTGTATCCTCCTCATGAACGTTTTTCCACCTATTTTTGTATCATCAGTAAATTTGGCTGCGTACAGTGGGGGCCTTCACCCAAGTCATTGATATAGATCATAAATAGTTGAAGGCCTTGTGCTTTTTTTTATTGAGTTACAAGACATGGGTGTCACTGGCAAGGCCAGCACCTATAGCACCTCGTTCAAAGGGAATTTAAGAGTCAAGCACATTGGTGTGGGTCTAGAGTCACATGTAGGCCAGACTGGGTAAGGATGACAGATTTCATCAGCAAACCAAATGTGTTTTTACAACAATTGACAATGGTTTAATGGTGGTCATCAGACCTTTAATTCCAAATTTTTATTAAATTCAAAGTTCACCATCTACTATGGTGGGATTAGAACCTGGGTCCCCACAGCATTACCCTGTGTCTCTGGAATACTATCACAGTGACGATATCACTATGCCACTGCCTCCACTAGTTACAGTTTACCAGCCTCAAATGACCCATTTATCCCTACCCTAGATTCCTGTTAGTTATCCAATCCTAATATATCACCCCCAAACCTATGGGCAGAATCTTACATCCCACAGGCAGGCGTGTGCCCGACCCAATCAGGGGTAAAATCACGTGAGATCATGTTGGGAGAGCATCCCCATGTCATCGCGCACTGGCATGATATTTCACTTGGCGGGCGTGTGCAAAAGCCAGAAGCGCACCCACCGACCATGAAGCAAGTCATGGACCCGTAATTCAGGAAGCTCCCATACAAATATAGGAGTCAACTGTTTGCAGATCGTGTACACAACATTACCTGGTGTATTTCAACAGGCCAGTGGTCCCTGGCTGGAGAGGTTTCTGTTTAAGAGCTACTGTACAGTAAAGAGAATAGGCACTGCTGTATTTATTACTCATTATCTCATATTGTACTACTGTAATGATTAAATATCGAGCTGTTGGAGTGAGGACATGTTACTCTGTCCTGAACAGGACGTTGAGTTAATGATAAGATGTAGAAGATTTAGGGGTTGGACAATATGTTTGATCCTGTGCTTTGAAGAACTGTTGTACGGTGTGTACTATTCAGCATGTCTCCATCACATTAACCCATCCTGTCTCTACCCACCCCTATCACCCTCCACCTCCGCTTCCCTCTGCGGAAGGGAAGAGTTACCAATGCCAGAGTTCAGGCAGTGGAAGTGTCCCATTGGCTCATGCTGGCAGTAGAGGAGGAACATGCTGTTAGCAGTTATGAGGGGTGTGGGGATTGGAGGGGGCACTGACCTCTTTACATGAATGAAGAAAGACACATCACAGCCCCTCCCATTGGGTTTAAGGGGGGGTGGTGCGTGGTATCTGCAACTCTTTCCCACAGAAGCAAGATCTGAGGGACAGCCTGGTCACCAAGCCTGATTCCTTCAAGCACACAGTGAGTCTGTACAGTTATCCTTCTCTGTAACTGGGCTGCAGGTTAGGAAAGGGAATCCCCATGTCAATGCACCTTGAGTAGCTGTTTTAAAGAAACCCACTCCTAGCTGTTTTGCCAACTCCAGACAGAAGTCTGGCTAGCTAACAGGAAACAGATGGTCAGGATAAAAGGGTCGTTTCAGGTTGGCAAACTGTAACTAGTGGAGTGGAATGAAGGGAAGGAGAGTATTGTAGCCGAATTTGCTGACAATACAAAGATAGGTAGGAAAGCCAGTCAGGAGGAGGATACAAAATGTCTCCAAAAGGATTGGCTAATTGAGTGGGAAAAATTTGGCAGGTGGAGTATATGGTGGAATAATGTGAGGCTGTCCACTTTGGCAGGAAGAATAGAAAAGCAGAATATTTTGTAAATGGAGAGAGACTGCAGAAGCAGTGCTACAAAGGGATTTGGGTGTGCTCGGTACATGAATGATAAAATGTTAATGTGCAGGTACAGCAAGTAATTCAGAAGGAAAATGAAATGTTGGCCTTTAACACAAGGTGGGGTGGAGTATAAAAGTAGAGAAGTCTCACTATAATTACACAAGGCATTGGTGAGACCACACCTGGAGTACTGTGAGCAGTTTTGGTAACCCTGCTGATGGATGGATTTATTGCTTTGAAGGCATTTCAGAGAGGATTCAGTAGAAGATTCAATAAGCAGGATGAGGAGATTGTCTGTAAGGAGAAACTGAACAGGGTGGAGCTGTACTCACTGCGGTTTAGGAGAATGAGAGATGTCCATATTGAACCATATAGGGCAGAATTTTACACCTCGCAGGTTGACTCAAGCCTGACCTGATCGGGCATGAAATCACGTGAGATGACATTAGGGTGAGCATCCCAACGTCATCGCGCACTCACACAAGATTTCATTCAGCAGGTACGCACAAAAGTTGGAAGCATGCCCACCAACAATTAAGAGGGCAATTAAGCCTTAACAGCACAACTGTCTGCGATTTTTCATGGTCCATCCAACCTTATGGTTGGCGGATGGGTGAATCGGCCAGGCAGCCTTTGCATTTTTCATCAAACCTCATCCACGTGTGGGATGAAATCTCCATTAGGCAATAATATAAAAAGAAAAATCTGGGAACAGCATCTTTATGAGGTATGCTTTCAGGTGCTTGATTGTGACGCCTGGACTTTTCTTTTGCAGCTTTTTACACCTTTAGTTCATCATTTGCAGGTCTGCAGCTCCCTGAGACAGCTGTCTGCCTTCAGGGAGCTCTCTCGCAGCGCTCACCCATACTCGCATTGATGTCATCACCTGCCCTCTTCTTGACCCCACCCCGGCAGTGCTGAGTTTCCCGCTGGCCGTTAATTGGCCAGCCAGCATGAAATTGCAGTCAGGGGCCGATCGCAGTCGGTGGTCCATTTCCCGGCCGATCCCCGGCCTGCTGTTCCCATGCACTCACCAAGGGTAAAATTCAAGCCATAAGATTCTAAGGGTCTTGACATGATAGTTGCTGAGAGGTTGTTTCCCCTCATGGGAAAATTTAGGACTAGTGGGTACTGTTCCGAAATACGGGATTTCCCATTTAAGATGGAGATGAGGAGGAATTCCTTCTCTCAGGAGACCAATACTCTTCGGAAATCTCTCCCCCAGAGAGCAGTGGAGGCTGGGTCATTGAATATATTCAAGGCTGAGTAGGACAGATTTTTGAATCACAAGTTGATCAAGGCTGGAAAGCGGACTTGTGACCACCTCAGATCAGCCATGATCTCATTGACTTGCAGAGCAAGCTCGAGGGGCTGAATGGCCTATTCCTGCTCCTATTTTTTATGTTCTTACATTAAATGCTTTGCATGATCTGAATTCAGAACCTTGGGTAAAGCTGGTTCAACTCTATCCCTGTCAAGTGGATTGCTGTCTCTCACACTCTGCGTATCAGTAAAGGTCCACTAGCGGAATGACTGCATAGCTGGACAGGTCTTGGTCTTCCTGCTCAATGGATAACACTCTCACCTGTAAGTCAGAAAGCCTTTAATTCAATTCCTGCTCCAGGGACTTGAGCACACAATCCAGACTGACACTCCCGATGGAATACCAAGGGGCTGCTGTACTGTCAAAGGCGATGTCATTCTGATGAGGCTTTAAGTTGGGGCCTCCAGTGCCCTCTCAGGTAGATCTCGCAGCACCTATTTCAAAGTATAGTAGGGAAGCACCCCCTGGCATCTTGTCCAAAACCTAAAACAGGTTATCTGGTCATTATCACATTGCTGTTAGTGGGAGCTTGCTATATGCAAATTGGCTGCCATTTTTCCTTACATCACAATAGTACCAACACTTTTTTGGCTGGAAAGTGATTTGGAACATTATGAATGGAGCTATATAGATGCAAGTTCTTTCTTTCTTTTTCTTTAATAACTGATGGAGGGAGCAGGTGAAGGTAATTGGGAAAGGGCGATTCCTTAAGGCCCTGTGGCAGCAATGTCCCGGGACTGTGATGAATAGCCTCACGCAAACATGGCCATCACCCAAGAGGCAGATGCCATTGATTACAGAGTGCTGACACATTTGTAAGGCAATAACAAGCATTATGAAGAATTCATTGGAAAGGCACCAGCAGATTGTAAACCGGGCAGTGCAGGGCCCAGGCCCAAAAGAAACTCAGACAACTTCAGACCAAAGAAGGCAAAGAGAGAGGAGATGGTGGTCTGAGGAGTGGGAGGGCAGGGTGAAGGGGAATCAGAGTTTGGGACTGTGCCCAACCATTGCTGAGGTTCTGCCCTGTGCAAAATAAGAAAAGGAAATTCTAGTCAAAGAGAGCAGAGGAGTCTTCTGCGCCTTTCTGGTACATCAAAATTACAGTGCTCTGATCAGCTAACAACTTGGATATTAGGACTGGAAAACCCCGGCTGCAGTTAACGTTTCAAGTCCAATGTAACTCTGCTTCAGAACAACACCCCTTCTTGAGGTGTTAGAAATAGATGCTTCAGAATTCAACAGGGCCGCATCAGCTGGATTAACGTTTGGAACTCAAAACCTTTGGCACGGTGAATCTTAAGCAAGACCCCAAGTGTATGTAGCATGGTGTGTTCCAGTTCATTCAGCGAGTCCCCGTTGCTGCGGCAACATGTACTTTTACATGCACAGTGTAGCCTGGAGCTATGAATAGTGATGGTAGAGGCTCCAAAATTCTTTCCATCACATGCCATTGCATACCACCTGCTATTAATGTGTGTTGGAAGGATTTGCAGGTTGATACTGACCTTGTTTAGCCATATTATGAACACACCTTCATTGGGCCCCTTGAGTGGGATTTGAACCCAGAGCTTCTAACTCAGAGGTAAGAACACTGCCCACTGCGTCACAAGACCTCCAATGCATGCTTACTTATTATGAATAATAAAAGTTAGCATTTTACGGTTAATTCCAATGAAAGCCAATAAATTTCTTTGAACCCTATTATCTTGTAGAATAACCTTGAAACTTACAAGTGAAGTATATTCTTTCCTTAACACTTGGACTGGGACTGAGATGAGGGGAAATCACTTCACTCAAAGGGTTGTGAACCTTTGGAATTCTCTAGCCCAGAGGGTTGTGGATACTAAGTTGTTGAGTTTATTCAAGACAGAGTTTGATAAGATTTTTGAGCACTAAGGGAATCAACTGATATAGGGATAGGACAGGAGGTAGCATTGAGACTGAAGATCAGACATGACCTATTGAATGGAGGAGCAGGTTTAATGGGTTGATACTCCTACTGCTATTTCTGATGTTGTCATGTTCTTAAATTTTGAATAGACTAGACTTGTATTCCCTCGAGTATAAAAGATTAAGCAGTGATCTAAGTGAGATGTTTAAGATGATGAAAGAGTTTAATAGGGTAGATAAAGAGAAACTGTTTCCTCTCGTGCAGGGAGTCCAGGTTAAGGGGGGATAAGCTTAAAATTAGAGTCCAGCTGTTCAGGGCTGATGTCAGGAAGTGCTTTCCACACAAGGGAGTGTGAAAATCTGGAACTCTCTCCAGTAAAGGGCAATTGAGACCGGGACCAATTGAAAATTTCAAGACTGCGATTATAGATTTTTATTGGTGAGTTGGACAAAGGGATGCAGGCCTAAAGTAGGTAAATTAAATTAAGCTACAGATCAGCCACAATCTAACTTGTTTTTTATTCATTTATGGGATGTGGACGTAGCTGGCTAGGCCAGCATTTATTGCCCATCCCTAATTGCCCTTGGTTAGTGGGCATTCAAGAGTCAACCACATTGCTGTGGACCTGGAGTCACATGTAGGCCAGACCAGGTAAGGATGGCAGATTTCCTACTCTAAAGGACATCAGCGAACCAGGCGGATTTTTACGACAATTGGCAATGGTTTCGTGGTCATCATCATTTATAATTCCACATTTTTATTGAATTCAAACTGAATGGGAGAACAGGCCTGATGGGCTGAATAACCTCCTCTTGTTTCTTTTGGCAAACCAGCCTCCCAGTGAGTCACCTAAGCAGCGAAGTAAAGGGTCCAGGTACACAGGAGACTGTACCCAGCCTTCAGAAAGATACAGGGGAGAAATTAAACAAATAGGAATGCAGGAACATAGGAAATAGGAGCAGAAGTAGGCCATTCAGCCCCTCTGGCCTGCTCTGTCATTCAAGTAGATCATGGTTGATCTACCTCAATGCCACTTTCCTGCACTATCCCCGTATCCCTTGATATCTTTAAAATCTAGAAATCCATCGACCTCTGTCTTGAACACTCCCAATGACTGAGTCTCCACCCACCTCTGGGATAGAAAATTCCAAAGATTTACATCCCTCTCATGTAGAAATTCCTCCTTATCTCAGTCCTAAATGGCCTGCCCCTTATTATAAGGCTGTGTTCCCTGGTTCTGTTTGCCACCGCACCCCCACCTCCCCCAACCTCAGCCTGGGGAAACATCCTTCTTGTATCTAACCCAATGAACCCTGTAAGAATTTTGTAAGTTTCAATAAGATCACCTCTCATTTTTCTAGACTCTAGAGAATGCAGGCCCAGTCTCCTTGGCCTCCCTCAAAATCTGCCCTGGTTTCCCAACTGTTTCTCTTCCTTCCCCTTGTATCATAATCTGATTATTGTTAAAGGAACGTGCCTTACCTCTAGCAGTCTCGATGATCGTAATCAAGGACAGACTAAACTAAGACCCACAATGATCATAACAGAAAATCAGTGGGACACCGGGTAATTCAAAAAACATTTTCTTTCTTTTGCTGTATTCCAGGCTCATCTTTGAGGGACTTTGTGAGCTGAACACAATATTTCTGTAAGGGTGGAATCGATCCCAGACTCCAGCCTCTGCCAATGAAGATTCTCATTGTTCACATTCTCCTGTTTATGGTCACAAGTGGCAAAGTCTATGAGAAATGTGAACTAGCCCGGATTTTGAAGGATAAGGGATTAGATGGATTTCACAGGCACAGCCTGGCCAACTGTGAGTCTCACTTCATCAGTACTATTAACAAAGCCAAGTGCACTCAAACATCCCCGTTGCATCATCTGGGGCTTCCCCTTCACCTCCTGTCAGTAGATAAGAAAGTAAACGCAGTGTGTGTTGTGGGGCTGGGCTGTACAGACCAGAAAGTCCAAAACTCCAGCACATTCACTGATGCCAGCTTGGGTGAGGTGCCCAAATTGTACCCCAGGATATCTGAGGGGGAAAAGGGAAAATAGCTGGTAATAGTCTTCCTTTTCTCGAGTTTGTGCAATTCCTGGCCTTAGAGAATGATGAACTGGTAACTTAAAATAAAAACAGAAAGTGACTAGACACAGCAATTCAGTCAGCATCTGTGGAGAGAGAAAAACAGAGTTGACTTTTCAGGTCTATGACCTTTCATCAGAGCCAATCTTACCTCGTGTGCTGCTCTGATTGGTCTCCATCTCACCTCTGTCTCTCCATCTCCAACTCAGTCTTTCTCAGGAGCTCAAAATTGTGACTCTTTCTAATTGTTTAAAGCACTGATTTTAAATCTTCAAATTATTGTCTCTTGATTTAGCTCATCTCCATGACTAATAGCAATCTCGCTAGCCTTCTGCAGGCTAGCGAATGGTCTGTGAGTGAGGGGTGTGTGGTTGGAGGGGGCAGTGACCTCTTTACAGGAATGAAGAAAGACACATCACAGCCCCTCCCATTGGGTTTAAGGTGGGGATATCTGCAACTCTTTCCCACAGAAGCAAGGTCTGATGGACAGCCTGGTCATCAAGCCTTCAAGCACACTGTGAGTCTGTACAGTTATCCTTCTCTGTAACTGGGCTGCAGGTTAGGAAAGGGAATCCCCATGTTGATGCACCTTGAGTAGCCGTTTTAAAGAAACCCACATCTAACTGTTTTGCCAACTCCAGATAGAAGCCTGGCTAACTAACAGGAAACAGATGGTCAGGATAAATGGGTCGTTTCAGGTTGGCAAACTGTAACTAGTGGAGTGCCTCCAGGATCTGTGCAGGGACCTCAACCACTTACAATGAAGGGAAGGAGAGTATTGTAGCCGAATTTGCTGACAATACAAAGATAGGTAGGAAAGCCAGTCAGGAGGAGGATACAAAATGTCTCCAAAAGGATTGGCTAATTGAGTGGGAAAAAAATTGGCAGGTGGAGTATATGGTGGAAAAATGTGAGGCTATCCACTTTGGCAGGAAGAATAGAAAAGCAGAGTATTTTGTAAATGGAGAGAGACTGCAGAAGCGGTGCTACAAAGGGATTTGGGTGTGCTCGGTACATGAATGATAAAATGTTAATGTGCAGGTACAGCAAGTAATTCAGAAGGAAAATGAAATGTTGGCCTTTAACACAAGGTGGGGTGGAGTATAAAAGTAGAGAAGTCTCACTATAATTGTACAGGGCATTGGTGGGACTGCACCTGGAGTACTGTGAGCAGTTTTGGTAACCCTGCTGATGGATGGATTTATTTCATTGGAGGCATTTCAGAGAAGATCCAATAGGCGGATTCCTGGGATGAGTAGATTGTCTGTAAGGAGAAACTGAACAGTGTGGGACTGTACTCACTGCGGTTTAGGAGAATGAGAGATGTCCTTACTGAACCATATAGGGCAGAATTTTACACCTCGCAGGTAGACTCAAGCCTGACCTGATCGGGCATGAAATCATGTGAGATGACATTAGGGTGAGCATCCCAACGTCATGGCACACTCACACGAGATTTCACTCAGCGGGCACACACAAAAGTTGGAAGCGTGCCCACCAACAATTAAGAGGGCAATTAAGCCTTAACAGCACACCTGTCTGCAATTTTTCATGGTCCATCCAACCTTACGGTTGGCGGATGGGTGAATCGGCCAGGCAGCCTTTGCATTTTTCATCAAACCTCATCCACGTGTGGGATGAAATCTCCATTAGGCAATAAAATAAAAAGAAATATCTGGGAACAGCATCTTTATGAGGTATGCTTTCAGGTGCTTGATTGTGACACATGGACTTTTCTTTTACAGCTTTTTATTTAGTTCATCATTTGCAGCTCTGCAGCTCCCTGAGGTAGCTGTCTGCCTTCAGGGAGCTCTCTCGCAGCGCTCACTCACACCCGCGTTGATGTCATCACCCGCCCTCTTCTTGACCCCACCCCAGCAGTGCTGAGTTTCCCGCTGGCCGTTAATTGGCCAGCCAGCATGAAATCGCAGTCAGGGGCCGATCGCAGGTGGTGGTCCATTTCCCGGCCAGTCCCAGGCCCACCATTGCCATGCGCTCACTGAGGGTAAAATTTGGGCCATAAGTTTCAACGGGGATAGTTGTTGAGAGGATGTTTCCCTTAAGGGAGAATTTAGAACTATTGAATTCTGGGTTTCCCATTTAAGATGGAGATGAGGCAGAATTCCTTCTCTCAGGAGACCATTACTCTTTGGAATTCTCTCCCCCAGAGAGCAGTGGAGGCTGGATCATTGAATATATTCAAGTTTTATTCACAAGATGGTCAAGGCAGGAAAGTGGACCTATGGCCACATATGATCAGCCATAATCTTATTGACTGGCAGAGCAAGCTCAAGGGGCTGAATGGCCTACTCCTGCTCCTATTTGTTATGTTCTTTTGTTAAATGTTTTGCATGATCTGAATTCAGAACCTTGGGTGAAGCTGGCTCAACTCTATCCCTGTCAAGTGGATTGCCATCTCTCACGCTCTGTAAGCAAGAAGGGGCAAAGAAAGATTCTATACAACTTAACCAAAACTAAACAGAGCATCCTTTTGACAAGGGCAAGAAGAAAGTAAATGAAAGATGGTTTCTGCTACAAGATATCTTGAGGTTGTTGCATCATCTAGCGTTCTGTGGTGACAATGCGTATAGGCCAGAGATCCTGAACTAACATCCAATGAAATTATAAAACTGAATTGCCCCAATTTGTGAGAGGGAAGCTGGATCGATGAGAGAGAAAGGTACAGAAGGATCTGTTGATAGGGTGAGATGAAGCAAAATGGGAGGAGGCTCAGATGGGGCATAAAATTGGCCATCATGTGACTTCATAAATCATGTTTATGCCATCCAAATTACAAACAAAACATACAATTCCTTGGTAACTATAGCTGGGCTGTAGTAGGGTTGGTTGTATTATTTCACAAACACCATTTTGACTCATGTTAAACATTTGCTTTTTTTGTTAACCGTCCCAAGAAGCTGGTTAGTATTGCCAAAACTGCACTAAATGCAAGAGCTGCCAACCATCCGGGGACTGAAAATTAATTTCTGGTTAGACAAAATCCCGGATGTCTCATCATTTGCCCTTCCACTTCTGGCCACCCAGCTCACTCAAATAGCCTTTCTTTTCCACATCTCAAATATTCCTGTAACTGAATTGACAGAAGTATTGCAAAATATATTTTTAAAACCTTCCATGGTTTTGCTTCTTAGTGTTGCTGGCAGCAATGTTCAAGAAATTAATTTGCAATTCCAGGAGACACAAGGGCAATTCTGGACAGTTGGCAGCTCTAGCAGCAAGACCATTTTTGTCAGTATTATTCAGCTTTTTAGGAGAGTTAACCTGAGTCAAGCTTGCATTTACGAGATATTACAAGCAATAGTGTCCTTGTGCCATTTTAATTTTAGGGATCTGCATGGTTGATATTGAAAGTGGATTCAACACAAATTTAACAAGACATTATCGGAATCTTGGAATCATTACATCAACTAACTATGGGATTTTCCAGATCAATAATAAGGATTGGTGCGACAATGGCATGGCCACATACAGCTACAATCTCTGTCAAATCAGCTGTAACAGTAAGTCAACCAACGCTACATCAATCTTGCTTTTAACTTTGACTGTTACTGTGACAGTGTAGCTCAGAGTGTAGCACTTTGAATCAGAAATGTCTAGTTTCAAATCCTGCTCCAGAGACTTGACGACAATCTCCAAGTTGATGTTTCCTGGGAGTGTGGAGCTGTCGGAGGTGCAGCTTTTCGGGTGGGATAATAAGCTCAGCCCCCATCTGCCCCCTCAGGTAGATGCAAAAATCCCACGACCACTACTTTGAGGATGAGCAGGGAGGGGAGTTATCCTGAGTGAATTGATCTTCTTGAACCAACGTCAAAAAACAACAAGAGAACCTGGGGCAACATTTTCCCACCGTTGGGAGGGAAGTGTGGGAGCGGCCACAGGGGGCCGGCCTTCCGATCGGCGGCCCCGGTCGGGTGGGGGGGGTGGTGGTGGGGCAATTAAGGCCTGCCCACTGTGACGTCCGCCAAGAAGCGCTATGCGCTCCCTATGTGGGTGGGGGGGGGATTCCCTCAGCCGGGAGTGCGCTCTTTCGCACGAAAGAGTGCACAGATCTCCCTGAGGCAAAGTGCTGCCTCAGGGAGATCACCTTCGATTTGAAATTTTAAATAAGGGTATTTTAAAAATTTCCCTGTCATGTCCCCTCGTGAGGGGACATGTCCGTAACTTGTATTGACACCTTCAATAAAAATTTAAATGCCCTCATGAAACCCGATCCTGCCCATGGATGAGGTTTCATATTTTCTCGGAAGCCCGCCAGTGCTCCCAGCCTGCCTGCCAACCTTAAGGTTGGACGGGCAGGTCCATCAATCAGGTTAATTCGTTTTTTAATGGCCTTAATAAGCCATTGACAATTCAGTAGGCGCAAAGACAAATCTAAATGGTTGTCCACTTTGGCAGGAAGAATAAAAAAGCAGAATATTATTTAAATAGAGAGAGCCTGCAGAATGCCCAATGTGTCCCCACATCATTTTACGTGTCGGTGAGTGGACCCTGCCCCCACTCGCCGACTGGAAGATGTTGCATCTGGTCATTATAGCTTTGTGGTTTGTGAGATACTGCTGTTTGCATTCTGGCTGCTATTTTCCCACATTGCAATAGCGACTACACTTCAAAAATTACTTCACTGATTGCGAGGCGCTTTGAGACACCCTGAAGATGTGAAAGGCACTATATGAATGCAAATCTTTTTCTGTCTTTCAATTTGCCAGCCTGGAGTGGGTGATGGTGGTGGGGTTAGGAGGGTAGCTGTGGAGGAGGATGGGGTGGTGAGGGGAGTGGACACATTTCCTGGCAGAAAGGGTGACTCAATGACTCAAGGTCAGCAGTTGTTGCACATCCATGAGTGCCCTTAATTCAGAAGGTGGTGGTGAACACCTTCTTGAACCACTGAAGTGCATGTGCTGTGGTTATATCCACAGAGCTGTCAGGCACAGAGTTCCAGGATTTTGACCCAGCGACAATGAAGTAAGGACGGTGTGTGGCTTGGAGGGACTCTTGCAGGTGGTGGCGTTCCCTTGTATCTGCTGCCCTTGTACTTCACGGTGATAGAGATTGTGGGTTTGGAAGGTATTGCTGAAGAGCCTTAGCAAGTTGCTGCAGTATATTTTGTAGATGATGCACAGTAAAGCACTGTAGGCCAATGGTGAAAGGACTGAATGTTTAAGGTGCTGGATGGACTGCTGATCAAACCAGGACTGAAAACTTTCTACTTCCTACGATGAAGTGTAGGCTGTAAAAGGGGAAGCATCTCTCAGCATCTACCCTATCAAAACACCTCAGGTCATATATGTCCCAATAAGATGACCTCTCATTCTTCTCAACGCCAATGGGTATGGGCCCAACCTGCTCAACGTTTCCTCATAAGATAACCCCTTCATCCAAGGAATCAGCCTAGTAAAGATTCTCTGAACTGCCTGCAGTGCAAGTAAATCTCTCCTTAAGTAAGGAGGCAAAAATAGTATGCAGTTATAGCAAGACTTCCCATACTCCGTCCCTTTTGAAAGAGGTTAACCTTCCATTTGGCCTTCCTAATCATTTGCTGTACCTGCATGCTAACATTTTTGTGATTCATGTACCAGGACACCCTGATCTCCTCTCTGTACCACAGCATTCTGCAGTCTCTCTCTATTTAAATTATATTCTGCTTTTTTATTCTTCCTGCCAAAGTGGACAACCTCACATTCTCCCACAGTATTCTCCACCTGCCAAATTTTTTGCCCACTCATAACCTATCTGTATATTCCTTTGCCGACTCTTGGCCTCCTGACAACTTGCTTTCCTACTTATCTTATTATCATCAGCAAATTTGGTTATAACACACTCAGTCCCTTCACCCACTGCATTTTGCTGCAGAACTTATCTTGCTATTGTCGGGAGATGCTGTAGTTTGTGAGATGCTTGATGCAATCTTTTTTTTAAAAAAGTCTATTCATTGACTTCCCGTTGAATAAGTAAACCTTCTGAGGTAGACCGTTCACTATGACCCCTGCCCTAATTCCCAACTCCTCCCTGGCCCTGCCTCCAATGCATTGGTTAGCACATTAGTGTCATTGTTAGATTGTAGGAATTAACATAAGTTTATTTATTTTTTATTATAGGTTTGTTGGACGATGATATCACCAATGATATTCAATGCATCAAGTCTGTAGTTGTTACCCAGCTTGGAATGGACATATGGTATTTTCAACCCTCTTTTCTTATTTTGTCTCTTGCTAACTCTTTGAGTATTCATGTTGACAATTCAAAATGGTGGGAAAAGGGATTTAAATGGAACCCCCCCAAGGTGAAGGGCAGAGGTTCGCAGTTCAGGACAATATCATGGGGTGAAAAAAGCAAAAGAACATCTGCTAAATCAGAAAAGTGGTAACATTAAAACCAGAGGCTGAACAATAAGCTCCGCGATCAGGAGCGTTTTCCACTTCGCCGAGCATATAATGGGGCGTGATGACATCAGGCGCCATTCACGATGTCATCATGAAAGCTGACGATATTACCATACGCAGGCAGGTCAAAAAAGTTGGGAACCTGCCCGCCTTATTTAAATGTTAATTTAAGTGCCAATTGAGGCAATTAACCAGTTAAAATAAAAATAAATTACTGCAGGTGCTGGAAATCTGAAATAAAAGCAGAAAATGCTGGAAGAACTCAGATGTTCTGGCAGCATCTGTGGAGAGAGAAACAGAGTTAATATTTCAAGTCCGTATGACTCTTCTTCAGAGCTAACAAGCTATCTGACTGGAATAATATGGCCAGCAGGAAATAATACACCTGAGTGAGATTTACATCAGGTAGGGAACCCTTTTTTTTTAGGGTAACCTTGTTTGGGCAGGTCTTTTACCTGCAGCTGAGTGCAGAATCTCAGCTTTGCAGATCAAAAATCCATTGACCACAGGGACTGCTCTTTTCAGTGGGAAGAGTTAAATTTTGGATATTTTCTCTTGAGGAGGACTCTGCTCTCTTTCAGAGGGCTCGTTTGATAGTTCATTGAACATGCTCCTGCCCGTAACCCAGGATTGAGCTGGGGTGAATATTCTTGGAGACAGATGGGGATCATGGTCTCTGCTGGGGACACAAACTCCAGTGAGGAGGAGAGGAGGATTAGGAGGAGGAGAAGGGCGAGAGGAATAAGGGGTTACAGGGAGGCTTAGAATGCTGCGGGTCCACAGGAAGGGGACAGAGCAGAGCGAGACTCCGATGGCCAGGGGGAGCCTAGAAGCCCTCGTCAGAAGCCCGGATGACATTGCACCAAGGGTATACAGGCAGAGATTCAGCTACCTACAACTGAGTTAGACTCCATGTAGAAGACAACTGAGTCTGTCAAGGGCAACAGTTACACCACTTCATGTGATGCTCACAGGGGAGATTTCGCCAAGCTGCCTTGGGGTCCACCCAATGTCTGTCGCATCGAAGGTGACAGTGTCGCTGAATGATTTTTTGCCACAAGTTCTTTTCAGGCAGCCTGCAGAGACCTGACTGGGATAACACAGCCTGCTGCACACCATTACATCAAGGGGAAAAATACTCCCCCCCATTGGGGGCAGGTGCAGGAGTGGGCACGCCTCCGATCGGCGCCCGTGATCGGGAACGCGCCGCTATTTAACATGGGCGAGCCAATTAAGACCCACCCAGCGTGACGTCCGCCAGGAAGCGCTATGTGCTCCCTGTGTGGGCAGGGGGGGGGGGAGGGGGTGAGGGCGGGTACTGGGGTTTCCTCAGCCCAGAGTGAGCTCGCATGCACGAAGGAGCGCACTGATCTCCCCGAGGCTCAGTGCTGCCTCAGGGAGCTCGGCTCCGAATTAAAATTTGCAATACAAATAATAGAGAAGCTTCCCTGATATGTCCCCTATGAGACATGTCCATAACTTTTATTGAAACCTTTATGAAAAATTTAAATACCCTCATGAAACCTTATCCCGCCGGTGGATGAGGTTTGATGCTTTTTCTGAAGCCCGCCAGGGCTCGTGGCCTGCCCGCCAACCTTAACATTGGATGGGCAGGTCCATTAATGATTTTAATTAGTTTCTCAATGGCCTCAATAGCTTGTTGACAGGTCAGTGGGTGCATAGCTGACTCGACCTGTCAACCTGAAAATGGAAATGACGCAGGGTGTTGTCGGGAGTTCCACCCAACATCATCCCGCGTTATTTTACGCATCGGCAAGCAGGTCCCGCCCCCCGCTCACCGACCGGAAGATCCTGCCCAAGGTGTTCACGGATGCAATGTTCCGGAGGGATGGCTCTTACATCAGCTTCACTAGGATGCCCAAAACCAAAACGAGAGAGCCCGAGGATTTGCTGCCAGTGCTGGTTTTCCCACCCTACTGAAAAGTTTGACATCATTTGCATTCATTTGCACTCAAATGATATCAATTGCACTCAAAAGCATTCATTTAACTATCATTTGACATCAATTGCATTCAAAAGCCATCATTTAACTATCATTTGACATCAATTGCACTCAAGAGCAATCATTTAACTATCATTTGACATCAATTGCACTCAAAAGCAATCATCTAACTATCATTTAACATTACATGCATCATAAGTGACATCAATATCATCAATTGCCCCAAACACAGTGTTCAAACATTTATGATTAGTGGCATTACTTCAGCATTCGGAGACGAAAAAGAGTCATAGAATTTATTTTCCATATTTCTGAATTTCGATAGCTTCAAACATCATGAAACTGAGCTAACTTTAGAAAAAGCAGGCCCTGTTTTGATGAGATACTTTTATGTTCTGCCACGTTGCTTGCCCTGGATGACTTCGGCAGGCGTCCTCTGTGCTGTTGTGACCTTGAATGGCCGGTCACTCCAGGAGACTCTTGCAAAGGCACATACGAGTTTTCAGTCATCACAGCAATGGTCCAGGCCTGTGTCAATGGCCGATGAATGGAGGAGATGCTACCCCAATCATAAGTGCCTTGAGAGGAACTTCAGGGAGATGCAGCTGCTGCTCGCCCTTGCCACTAGGACTGGCTGGTCCTCCCTGCCAACCAGGGAGGTTCCAGGAGCTGGGTGGGTGACCAAGCTCCCAGTTCCCCTGTTGCCCTGAGTTTGTGCCCCTGAGCTGGTCAGGGCTGGTTGAAGGGCATCCTGACAATTGTGTGTCAGCAATGCACTCAGTTCACCCATCCAGGACAGTGGCCATTCTGTCAGCAGAGGCAACATGGCATTCTGAAGAGTGGGTGATCGCAGTATGCGTGGCCTGGATAGATATCTCCACAGTCTGGACCGGAACATGCACCCCCCAACCAACGACCACCCCCCCGCCCACCCCACCACCGCCCACCCCCCCCACCCCCACCCCGGCCACCCGGATATACCCAGCAAATGTTCACTGACCTCTCACTGGACATCCAGCATCTGCCACAATATGAACAACTCCAGAGGCTCATTATCCAGCTTGGAATCAGCTCTGGATCACTCTGGACACTCCTCCAACACCCAAGACCTGCTCCACCACACCCTACATCGGCTGCCCATACGAATGTGAAGTACATGACCCCTGTCCAAAGCACTAAACCCTGCTGAAGTGCCAGTATCTGTGATGGTGCTGGGTACAGACAGTGGATGTGACACTGAACCCTCTGAGGGGTACTTCTTGGAGGAGGAGGGAATTTGCTGCATGGATTCAGTTGCTGCATCCTGCATTGAAGAGGCTTCTCCTGTAACAGAGAGAAATCAGTAAGTTGGTAATCAAGTATCACATCACATCAGAACATACAAGCATAAGATTTAGGAGCAGGAGCAGGCCACTCGGTCCATCAAGCCTGCTCCAGTATTCAGTAAGATCTTGGCTGATCTGAATTTAACCTCCACTCCACATTCCTGCCTACCCCCGATAACCTTTCACCCTCTTGTTTATCGAGAATCTATCTAGCTCTGCCTTAAAAATATTCAAAGCCTCTGCATCCACTGTCTTTTGAGGAAAAGAATACCAAGGACTTACAATGCTCTGAGAAAAAAAAATTCTCCTCATCTCTGTCTTAAATGAGTGACACCTTAATTTTTAACAGTGAGCCCTGGTTCTAGATTCTTCCACAAGAGGAAACATCCTCTTCTCATCCACTCTTTCAAGACCCCTTTGGACCTTAAAGGTTTCGAACAAATCTCTTCTTACTCTTCTAGCCTTTTCTCATAAGACAATCTGCTCATTCCTAGTTTAGTCTAGTAAACTGTAGTAATTGTAGCGACTGTAATGACTGTAGCTTTAAGGTTTATTGTATAGTATCGTGTCACGTGACGGTGTGAGCAAACCAGCTCTAAGTACGGGAACCTTAGAGTGGGAGTTCTTCTTTTAATTGTGGAGCTTGATGGAAGTATGTAACTGCTGCTGCAGCCTGTCAATAAAGTTTGTTGTTTCTAAAAAGAAGCCTTTCTGAAAAATCAATTGCATAACATAAACCTTCTCTTAACTGCTTCTAATGCATTTATGCCCTTCCTTAAATAAAGAGTCCAATACTGTACACAGTACTCCAGATGTGGTCTCACCAGTGTCCTTTATAACTGCAGCATAGCCTCCCTAATTTTATATTCAATTCCCTTCACAATAAATGATAACATTCTATTAACTTTCCTAATTACTTGCTGTACCTGCATGTTAGCTTTTGTGATTCATGCACTAGGACACCCAGATCCTTCTGAATCTCAGAGCTCTGTAATCTCTCACCATTTAGATAATATGCTTCTTTTTTATTCTTCCTGACAAAATGGACAATTTCACATTTTCCTACATTATACTCCGTTTGCCAGATCTTTGCCCGTTCACTTAACCTATCTATATCTTTTTGTAGCCCCCTTGTGTCCTACTTTCCTACCTATCTTTGTGTCACCAACAAATTTAGTAACCATATCTTCAGTCCCTTCATCTAAATCATTTATATAAATTGTAAGAAGTTGAGGACCATCACTAATCCCTGAGGCACACCATTTGCTATATCCTGCCAACCAGAAAAAAGACCCATTCTTCTGCTTCCTGTTAGCCAGCCAATCTTCTATCCTTGTCAATATATCAAGGGCTTTAATTTTCTGCAATAACCTTTGATGTGGCACCTTATCAAACGCCTTCTGGAAATCTAGGTACAGTACATCCACCAGTTCCCCTTTATCCTTTATGCAACACCTTCTAAGAACTCCAATAAATTGGTTAAGCGTGATTTCTCTTCTACAAAGTTATGTTGACTCTACTTGATTGCCTTGAATTTTCCCAAGTGCCTGCTGTAACATCTTTAATAATAGCTTCCAACAGCTTCGCTATGACAGATGTGAAGCTAACTGTGCTGCTTTCTGGAAAATTAAAACCAGTGCATCAACCATCTCACTAGCCACTTCTTTTAAGACCCTAGGATGAAATCCATCGGGACCTGGGGATTTGTCAGCCTACAGCTGCAACAATTTGCTCAATACCACTTCCCTGGTGATTATAATTTTCCTGATTTCCTCCCTCCCTTCCATTTCTTGATTTCCAGCTATTTCCAGGATGTTTCTTGCATCCTCTATATTGAAGACCGATGCAAAATGCCTGTTCAATTCATCTGCCATCTCCTTATTTTCCATTATCAATGCCCCAGACACACTTCCTATAGGACCAACACTCACTTTTAAAGTTCTTTTTATGTAAATACCTATAGAAACTCTTACTATCCATCTTTATATTTCTAGCTAGCTTCCTCTCCTACTCTCATTTTTTCCTCCTAATTAATCTTTTTGTCATTCTTTGCTGTCCTTTATATTCTGTTCAATCATCTGACCAGCCACCCATCTTTGCACAATTATATGCTTTTTCTTTAAGTTTAATACTTCCTTTAAATTTTTTAGCTAACCACAGATGGTGGGTTCTCCCCTTGGAAGTTTTTATTCTCATTTGAATGTATCTATTCTGTGTATTCTGAAATATCCCTGTAAAAATCTGCCACTACATCTCTATTGACCTATCCCTTAACCTCATTTGCCAGTTCACTGTAGCTAGCTCTGCTTTCATGCCCTCATAATTGCCCTTACTTAAGTTTAAAATACTAGTCTTGGACCCACTCTTCTCTCCCTCAAACTTAACCATATTATGATCGCTGCCACCTAGGGGTGCCTTCGCTATGAGGTTATGAATTAATCCTATAGCATTGCACACTACCAGGTCTAGTATAGCCTGCTCTCTGATTGGCTCCAATTCGTGCTGTTCTGAAAAACTATCCTGAAAACATTTTATGAACTCTTCACCCACGCTACTTTTGCCCATTTGATTTTTCTAGCTGATACATTGATTAAGAGCCCCCAAGATTTTCACTGTACCTTTCTGACAAGCTCCAATTATCTCTTGCTTTATACTCTGTCCTACCATGTAGTTACAATTAGGAGGCCTGTACACCACTCCCACAAATGACTTTTTGCCTTTATCATTTCTCATCTCAACCCAAATCGCTTTTGCACCCTGGTTTCCTCAATGTAGGTCATCCCACTCTAATGTGCTAATACCATCATTAATTAACAGAGCCACCCCTCCACCTTTTTCTAACTTCCTGTCCTTCCTAAATGTCATGTACCCTTCAACATTCAGGTCCCAATCTGTGCCATCCTGTCTCCATGACTATGTAATGATTATCAAATCATACGTATTTATTTCTATTTGCGCTATCAGTTCACCTGTTTTGTTTTGAAAGCTATGTGCATTTAGGTACAGATCCTTTAGTTTTGTCCTTTTAGTATTTTTGTAACATTCAGCCTTATCTGCTGATTTACTTTTAGATTTGTACCCTCTGTCATTTCCTGTCATGGTCTGTTTATCATTTCCCAAATTAGTACTTTCTCTTTTGCTTTGCCTCTACTCTTTGGTTTACCACAACTTCCCAAATTTGATCCCTTGTCCCCCCCCTCCGCCGCCGCCCCCCCCCCCCCATTATTTAATTTAAAACCCTGTCTGCTTCTCTAGCTATGCAGCTCACTAGAACATCAGCCCCGGCACGGCTCAGATGAAGACTGCCCCAACTTTTCCCAAAACTGGTGGCATTGTCCCACAAACCAGAACCCACTTCTCCCACACCAGACTTTGAGCTACACATTCATTTCTCTAATCTTATTTGGTCTGCGTCAATTTGCACAAGGCTCAGATAATAATGCAGAGATTATTACCCTTGAGGTTCTGCTTCTTAATTTGGTACGTAACTCCTCATGCTGACTCTGCAGAACCTCCTTCCTCATCCTGCCTATGTCATTGGTACTTACATGGACCACAACAACTGGATCCTCCCCCTCCCACTGCAAGTTCTTCTCCAGCTCTGAACAGATGTCCCAAACCCAGACATCGGGCAGGCAACGCAGCCTTCTGAACTCTCACTCTTTGCTACAGAGAGCAGTGTCAATCCCCTTCACTATACCACCCCCTACCACCACTACATTATTTTTTGTCCTCCCCATTTGAATGACTTCCTGTACCACAGTGACATGGTCAGTCAGCTCTTCCACCCTCACTCACTCTCATCCAAACAAGCTGAAAGAACCTCAAACCTTGATACATCGCCCCTATCACATGACTCACATAAACACTTCCGTGGCCTGACGTGCATGAATGAGCTCCACAGACGCTATCAAACCTTGAGCGATGACTTGAGGCTTCTGATCATGAAGCTTGTTAAGGTTCCAAGTGTAAAATCTATACGGCAAACAGATCGCATATTTCCTAACCTCCTTTAAAACACGGAGATTTCATCAATGATTTCATCAACATTTCATCAACAATTTCAGACTATCACATGTCATGTCTCAATCCCATTATCAGATCAGCCTGTGCCTGACTGAAGCCTGTGCTCTAGCATCATAGCATCATCAAGCCAACCACCCACTGTTTGACTTGGAATGTACAATGGCGTGGTTTAGGACAGCTGTGCCCTTGTGGAAACTTGCAGCCTTTGGATGAGCACCTACTGCTTTGCTTGAGAGACTAGGATTACATTGGTCCAATATTGCTCATACTGATACCTTGCTCACCCTTGTTGACCTCATGAAGTCATTGAACATTTTATGACACTGGAACCAGGTCCTCCTCACAATGTCCCCACTGCTGACCTCCTCGACCACCTCCTCCCGCACAGCACGAGTCTGCCTGGGCTACCTCATCTTCCCAGCACTTAGAATTAGATCTTCATAATACCTCCCCTCAACTGCACGGAGGAGGGCACCAAGGGTGGCCTCATTGAACCTGGGGGTAGCTTTGCCCCTTTTGGAGAGCCTCTCCCTCAGCTCTGACGGCACAGATATCTACACGTGGAAATATTTAATTCACATATAACTCCTCAATCTCTGAAGCTGATTTATGATCATTTTGCCACCTGAAATTTTACAAGGTTTTGCAGACGTTAGTTCAAATTAAAATAGACTTACCTGGATAGGTTACAAAAGTCAAATTTCTTCACCACACACGGTTTCTGCTCTTCAAGGATCATACGATGTGTCACCTGACGCTGACCTGTGCCAGGGGGCCTTTTAAAGAGCTGGGCACAACCTCGAATCAGGTCTCGACCCGCTGCCTCGGAGAGCAGGCATCCTGCCCTCCAGCACGCATTGGGCAGGGTGAAGGTCTATAACCCGCCCTTGCCATTAGTTGGTGGCAATCACCATTTTATCGGACGTGCTCCGATGGTAGGCCTGGAAGTCAGGAGGCCGCTGACTTCTGGGCGCACTCATGCCGTCACCACGGTCCTGGAGTATTCAGCTCCAGCAGTTGAAAGCTTAAGCTGAGGAAGGTGATAAGAGTTCCAAGGGGTGAGTTAGAATATTTTTGTGGTAAGCTCTTCATTGGATCAAGTATGGCCAAACTGTAAATGATTTCATCACCTTCCATGGATTCCCTCGACTGAAGAGCCCCATGCAAGATCGGCATGGATGTCCGCACACCTAAGCAGTTCATATTATCAATGTTGGTGCTTAGGGAAACTTCTGGGCACATTGGATGTTGCGAGTGTACCCTAGATTGTCCTCGAAACATTGCTGAACCAAATTTCAGTGCTTGCCTCCGTGTGGGCCGGTCGGCTGCAGTGTTTTCCCGAGAGAGGTGGTGCGAGATGCAGACGTTTGTAAGGCTCTTTCTCAGGGTGCCCTTATCTCACTTGCGCTGACCACCTGGATGACATTTGCTCAATTTTCTGGAGGGTGCCATTGAGCCCAGCACAATGAAGGACCTCACTGTTTGTGATTTCTTTTCCTGCCATCAAATTCTCACGATGGGCCTCAGGTGTCTTTGGTGGAAGTGTTCCAGAACCTTGAAGTGGCACCTATTGCACACCCAGGATACTGCTCCATACAGTGAGGCAGTAAGGACAATAACCTGGTATGGTTTGATTTGAGCCTTCGGCTTTATGCTTCCAGATGCAAACACGGAGTTGGCCACAGGCAGAACTTGGTTTCTCGATGCTTGCCCGGATATCTTCATCGATAGTGGCATCCCTAGCGAGCACACTGCCAAGGTATGAGAATTTTTCTACAGTCCTGGTGCCATTAACAGTTATGTCTGGTGCTTCATAGTGTGTGCCTGGTGTCGGCTGAATCATAACCTCAGTCTTGGAGGCACTCATTTGGTGATTAAAGTTTTTTGGCAGGACTTGAAAATTTCCTCGCCATTTTCTGGATGTCTTCCTTGTTGCGGGTAGCGAGGGTAGAGTCACCTGCATTCAGAAGCTCTCTGATTACTGCCTCTGTGACTTTAGTGGAGGCATACAGCCTGGAGAGATTGAAGAGCTTCCCTGGACAGAACCTAATGTTGATGCCTGCAGGCATGTCTCTGATGGCTTCCTTGAGAATTGCAGCAAAGAAGAGATTGAAGGGTTGGGGAGCCACAGCCCCTCATTGCCTTACACTGCTGATTACTGCAAAGGCATCAGACACCTCAGCACACGCACAGACACGTCCAACCATGCCATCATGCAGTAAGTGCAGGATTTTGGCAAACTGTTTGGACATCCTAATTTGGAAAGCGAGTGCCATAGACCAGGTCAGCTCACACAGTCAAAACCTTTAGTTAGATCAATGAACATCACGTGTAGATCCTGACTTTGCTCTCTGCACATTTTTTGCAGTTGTCTTGCTACAAACGCCGTGGGTGGAATTTTAAGGTCATCGGGCGGGTGCAGTGGGCAGGCACAGAAGCGCCCACTGAGCGAGATCGGCCCCCAACCGCGACCTCACACTGGCTGGCCGATTAATGGCGCTGAAAGGCTCCTGCGCTGCCGGGGTGGGGCCGGGAGGAGGGTGAGTGCTGAAGTCAGCGCGGGGGTTGGGGTGGGGGGAACACACAATGAAAGCTCCCTGAAGGCAGAGAGCTGCCTCAGGGAGCTGAAGAATTTGAAGCCATCAAATAAAGATTTTAAATTGAGAAAAAAGTGTCCATACCCCAGACTCATTCACCTAAAGATATAGATTATGAAAATTCTGCCCAAAGATTTTAATTTTTTTTAAATTAGTATCGGAAACCACGTCCCACCCTTGGATGAGATTTCCTCAAAAATCCAAAGGCCACTTGGACAACTCGCCAGCTGTAACGTTGGATGGGCAACAAAAAATCCAGGTTAATTAATACATAAATGTCCTTAATAAGTCTCTTAATTGTCGGTGGTAGACTGCCTAGCAATATTCATTACAAGCCCAGCGACTCCCAGCGCTACCTCGACTACAGCTCCTCATACCCCACTTCCTGTAAGGACTCCATCCCATTCTCTCAGTTTCTTCGCCTCCATCACACCTGTTCTGATGATGCCACTTTCCAAAACAACAGTTGCAACATGTCTTCCTTCATCCTTAACTGAGGTTCCCCCTCCCCCACTGTGGTTGACAGGGCCCACAACCGGGTCCGACCCATCTCCTGCGCCTCTGCCCTCACCCCTCCTCCTCCCTCCCAGAACCATGATAGGGTCCCCCTTGTCCTCACTAATCACCCCACCAGCCTCCTCATTCAAAGGATCATCCTCTGCCATTTCCGCCAACTCCAGCATGATGCCACCACCAAACACATCTTCCCTTCACCCCGCCATCAGCATTCCATAGGGGCCACTCTCTCCGTGACAGCTTGGTCCACTCCTCCTTCACCCCCAATTCCTCATCCCCTTCTCACAGCACCTTCCGCAGCAATTGAAGAAGGTGCAACACCTAACCCTTTACCTCCTCCCTCCTCACCATCTAAGGGCCAAAACACTCCTTTCAGGTGAAACAGGGCTTCACTTGCACCTCCTTCAATTTTGTCAGTTTGTATTCTCTGCTCCCAATGTGATCTCCTCGATACTGGAGAGACCAAACGCAGACTGGGTGACCGCTGTGTAGAACACCTTCGGTCTGTCCACAAGCATGGCCCAAACCTCCCTGTTGCTTGCCATTTCAACACTCCACCCTGCTCTCATGCCCACATGTCTGTCCTTGGCTTGCTGCAATGTTCCAGCGAAGCCCAATGCAAACTGGAGGAACAGCCCCTCATCTTCCAATTAGGCACTTTACGGACTTAACATTGAGTTCAATAACTTCAGATCATAGGAACGTAGAAACTAGGAGCAGGAGTAGGCCATTTGGCCCTTCGAGCCTGCTCTGCCATTCATTATGATCATGGCTGATCATCCAACTCAACAGCCTGCTCCTATTTTCTCCCCATATCCTTTGATCCCTTTTGCCCTATGAGCTATATCTAACTCCTTGAAAACATACAATGTTTTGGCCTCAACTACTTTCTGTGGTAGCGAATTCCACAGGCTCACCACTCTTTGGGTGAAGAAATTTCTCCTCATCTCAGTCCTAAATGGTCTACCCTGTATCCTCAGACTGTGACCCCTGGTTCTGGACTCCCTCACCATCGGGAACATCCTTCCTTCATCTACCCTGTCTAGTCCTGTTAGAATTTTATAGGTTTCTATGAGATCCCCCCTCATTCTTCTGAACTCCAGCAAACATCATCCTAACCGACTCAATCTCTCCTCATATGTCAGTCCCGCCATCCCAGGAATCGGCCTGATAAACCTTCGCTGCACTCCCTCTATAGCAAGTACATCCTTCCTCAGATAAGGAGAACAAAACTGTACACAATATTCCAGGTGTGGTCTCACCATGGCCCTGTACAATTGCAGCAAGACATCCCTGCTCCTGTATTCGAATCCTCTCACTATGAAGGCCAACATACCATTTGCCTTCTTTACCACCTGCTGCACCTGCATGCAACTGGTATCTGAGGACACCCAAGTCTCATTGCACATTCCTCTCTCTCAATTTATAGCCATTCAGATAATAATCTGCCTTCCTGTTTTTGCTACCAAAGTGGATTTATCTACATTATACGCATCTGCCATGCATTTGCCCACTCATTCAGCTTGTCCAAATCACACTGAAGCATCTTTGAATCCTCCTCATAGCTCATCCTCCCACCCAGCTTTGTGTCATCTGCAAATTTGGAGATATTACATCTAGTTCCCTCTTCTGAATCATTAATATATATTATGAATAGCTGGGGTCCCAGCAACGATCCCTGCGGTAGCCCACTAATCACTGCCTGTCATTCGGAAAAAGACCCGTTTATTCCTAACCTTAGTTTCCTGTCTGCCAACCAGTTTTCTACCCATTTCAATACACAATCCCCAATCCCATGCGTTTTAATTTTACACACTAATCTCTTATGTGGGACTTTGTCGAAAGCCTTTTGAAAGCCCAAATAAACCACATCCACTGGCTCCCCCTCATCAACTCTACTGGTTACATTCTCAGAAAATTCCAGTAGATTGTCAAGCAGGATTTCCCTTTCGTAAATCCACGCTGACTGTGTCCGATCCTGCAACTGTTTTCCAAGTGCTCAGCTATTAAATCTTTTATAATGGACTGTAGTCAGGCTGACTGTAGTCAGGTCTATAATTCCATGTTTTCTCTCTTTACCTCCCTTTTTACATAGAGGGGTTACATTAGCTATCCTCCAATCTGTAGGAATTGTTCCAGAGTCTATAGAATCTCGGAAGATGACCATCAACGCATCCACTATTTCTAGGGCCATTTCCTTAAGTGCTCTAGGATGTAGATTAGCTGGCCCTGGGGATTCATCGGCTTTAAATCCCATCAAGCTCTCCAACACCGTTTCCCTATGAAAACTGATTTCTTTCAGTTCCTCCCTCTCGTTAAACCCTATGTTCCCCAACATTTCTGGTATGTTATTTGTGTCCTCCTTTGTAAAGACAGAACCAAATTATGTATTTATTTGGTCAGCCATTTCTTTGTTCCCTGTTATAAATCCCTCTGTTTCTGACTGTAAGGGACCTACATTTGTCTTCACCAATCTTTTTCTCTTCACATACCTATAGAAAGTTTTACAGTCAGTTTTTATGGTCCCCGCAAGCTTACTCTCATACTCTATTTTCCACTTCTTAATCAATCCCTTGGTCCTCCTTTGCTGAATTCTAAACTGGTCCCAATCCTCAGGTCTGTTGTTTTTTCTGGCCAATTTGTATGCCTCTTCCTTGAATCTAATACTGTCTCTAATTTCCCTCGTAAGCCAAGGTTTGGCCACCTTTCCTGTTTTACTTTTGCGCCAGACAGGAATAAATAATTGTTCACCCATGCGCTCTTTGAATGTTTGCCATTGCCTATCCACCGTCATCCCTTTAAGTAACGTTTCCCAATCCATCATAGCCAATTCGCGTCTCGTATCAATGTAGTTTCCTTTATTAAGATTCAGGGCCCTAGTCTCAGAATCAACTACATCACTCTCCATCTTGATGAAGAATTCTATCATATTATGGTCGCTCAGGGGCCTTCGACAACTAGATTGCCAATTATTCCTTTCTCATTACACAATACACAGCCTAGGATGGCCTGTTCTCTCGTTGGTTTCTCAACGTATTGGTCCAGAAAACCATCCCGTATACACTCCAGGAATTCCTCCTCTACGGTATTGTTACTAATTTGATTTGCCCAATCTATATGTAGATTAAAGTCACCCATAATCACAGATGTTCCTTTATTGCACGTATCTCTAATTTCCTGTTTAATGCCATTCCCAACATCACCACTACAGTTTGGGGGGTCTATATACAACCCCACTTACATTTTTTGCCCCTTAGCGCTTCTCAGCTCTATCCATACAGATTCCACACCGTTGGAGCTAATATCTTTCCTCACTATTGCATTAATTTCCTCTTTAACTAGCAATGCAACTCCACTGCCTTTTCCTTTTTGTCTGTCCTTCCTAAATACTGAATACCCCTGGATGTTCTGTTCGTTTCCCTGGTTACCCTGCAGCCATGTCTCCGTAATCCCGACTATATCACACCTGTTTACATCTATTTGCACGGTTAATTCACCCACTTTATTGCAAATGCTCCTCACATTAAGGCAGAAAGCCTTTAGGCTTGTCTTTTTAACATTACTTGTCCCATTCCCACTATTTTTCACTGAGGCCCTGTTTGATTCTTGCCTATCACTTTTCTTATTCCCCTTTCTGCCTTTTCTTCTTGTCCTTGACTCCCCTTCCTCTGACTCCTTGCATAGGTTCCCATCCCCTTGCCATTTTGGTTTAAACCCTCCCCAACCACTCTAGCAAATATTCCCCCTAGGACATCAATCTTGGTCCTGCCCAGGTGTAACCATTCCAGTTTGAAATGGTCCCACCTCCCCCAGAACAAGTCCCAATGTCCCAAGAATCTGAAACCCTCCCCCTCACACCATCTCTTCAGCCACGTATTCATTCGATATATCCTACTATTTCTACTCTGACTAGCACATGGCATTGGTAGTAATCCTGAGATCACTGCCTTTGAGGTCCTACTTTTCAACTTACTTCCTAACTCCCTATATTCTGCTTTTAGGGCCTCATCTCATTTTTTAACCTATGTCGTTTGTTCCAATCTGTACCACGATCACTGGCTGTTTACCCTCCCCCTTCTGAACGTCCTATTGCTGCTCTAAGACATCCTTGACCCTAGCACCAGGGAGGCAACATACCATCCTGGAGTCTTGTTTGCAGCCACAGAAATGCCTATCTGTTCCCCTTACAATTAAATCCCCTATAACGATTGCATTCCCACATTTTTTACCCCTCCCCTGTGCAGCAGAGCCAACCATAGTGTAATGAATTTGGCTGATGCTGCTTTCCCCTGAGAGGCCATTCCCCCCAACAATATCCAAGGTGGTATATCTGTTTTGTAGGGGAATAACCACAGGAGATTCCTGCACTGCCTGCCTAGTCCCCTTGCTCTGCCTGGTGGTCACCCATTCCCTTCCTGCCTGTGGACTCTTAGCCTGCGGTGTGACCACCTCTCTATATGTGCTACCCACGATACTCTCTGCCTCGTGGATGCTCCACAGTGTCCCCCGCCACCGCTCCAGCTCTGAAACCCGGGCTTCCGGAAGTTGCAGCTGGAGGCACGTTCTGCACAACTGCTGGCCCCGGGTACAGGAGATGTTCCCGGCTTCCCACATAGAGCAGGAGGAGCACACCACAGCTTTGAGCTCTCCTGCTATGACTTATCCCTTTAAATTAAACTAAACCTTTTGGAAGTAATATCAATTACTCTAGGGCCCTTCTTCCCTGCTCCTCGTTGTTACAGAATATAGCCCTTACAAACGATGAACCACAAAATAAGACCTTAAAAAATATAAGCGATAAAAGTAGTAATAACTTACCTGACTGTACTCAAAGCACTCAAAGGATCACCTAGTTCCCTTGCTCACCACTCTCCCTCAGTCACCAAACTCCAACTTAAGCACTCTACTGCAGCCCAAAGCAGCATTCCAGTGAAGTCATGAAGTCTCTCCTCCAACTTTACCCACTTCTTTAAAATTTATTTTTATATTTTATCTTTCTTTTACTTATTCTTATTTTTATCTTCATTTTTATTCATTTTTCATCCCTTTTTATTTGCTTTTTTATCCCTTTTCCCTTGCTACCCTTTTTCCCCAACCACCACCCCTTCCACCCACCCCCTCACATGGCCATCTGCTCTTTCAGAGCGCTGATACTTGTTTGGCCATTAACACATTCTGCTTTCTCACCTTCGTGCCATGATCAGCACCATCAGCATCTTCTTTAGTCTTCACCACTACCATTAACACTTTCTTTGTCTCGTGTTCATGACATCTTTGTCAATCCCTCCTTATCCCCCGCCTATCACTGACCTTCTATTCTGCTTTACCTGTTCCACCCCCAACCCCCCAACAGTATAAATTCTATCTCATTTCTACTTCTCTTTAGCTCTGAAGAAGAGTCATATGGACCTGAAACATTAACTCTTTTTGTCTCTCCACAGATGCTGTCAGACCTGCTGAGTTTTTCCAGCATTTTCTGTTTTTATCTCAGACTTTCAGCATCTGCAGTCATTTGCTTTGTCTTAGAGGTCTGTTCTGAAATTAATCTCCACACATGCCCGTTCTCACTCTTTTACAACACGAATGAGTGCAGGATAAAGGAATGGAAGAATATGCTGATAGGATTATATGAAATCATGTGGGAGGAGCCTGTGTAGAGCATTAACACCTGCACAGTCCAATTGGGCTGAATGGCCTATTTCTGTCCTATCATTACAACGTAATTCTATGTATAAATGTCTCTTCTTATTCAGTGTCCTTGTCCCTTCCGCACTGACACTGTTTTCCATTGCAGGCCTGGCTGGAGAAATAGCTGTTTGGGGGGAGATCACAGTCACTTGCTGGATAATTGCCAACTGTAAAGATGGAAGAGACTGCTCTCAGCATTCCGCTTTGTACCCCTCCTATCACAGCACGACACTCTTTTAACTAATTAGCTTTGCATTGCTGGGACATTCACATCTCATTAAACTGCACTTGCCAGAGATGGTAAGCAGTCAGGCCCCTGGGATCGTTTTCTACACATTTAGGTGGTAGTGCTGGGGCAAAGGCGGTGGCTGATTGTCAGGAGTTGTAACATTCTTATGTGGAGGGAAGTCGTGTGGACCTGATCCTACAGATGTCTATTCCCTCCATCAGTGTGTATCATCACCAATGTGAATCCCAAGGATGATTACCATGGCGTTCCTGAGCTGGTTCCCTTCTCTCTTCTGAGTGTGAGGAGATTGGAGGAGACTTCGATCAGCTTCAATGTCCCTGGGCTGTAGAGGGTGAAAATAAAGCAATGGACTGCCCCTGGTACAGTGCATCTGAACCCCAATCGACGATGTGGTACTTTTGGGATCTGAGTCGGGCTCCAAAACCTCCCCTCAAGATGGTGCCATTAAGCCCAGAGCTCAAAATAATGCTCATTACACTTGGAGAGTGCGATGGTGAGGGACAGAGAGGGCTACCATGAGACGTGTTAACTTGTCCCAACCTTGCACCCATTCCCTTCATTGCTTCCATTCTGCTTCTGTGCTACACAGACGTATAATCAGATAAAATATGCTACCAAGGCACAAAATGAGATATTAGGGCAGGCAGTCAAAGAGTAAGTTTTAAGGGAGAGTGAGACAGACTTAGGGAGGCGTTTCCAGAGCTTGGTGCCTAGGGCATGGCTCCCCACCATTGTGTGATTAAAGCTCAGCATGCTCAAGAGGCCCAAACTGGAGGAGCACAGAGATCTTGGAGGGTGCAGAGGAGGGAGTGAGCCTTGGAATGATTTGAATACACTGATGAAAATTTTTAAATCGGGTAGGTTGGCCCTGTACTGACTGGAGTTTAGAAGAATGAGATGCGACCTTATTGAAACATATAAGATTCTTAGGGGGCTTGACAGGGTAGATGCTGAGAGGTTGTTTCCCCTTGTGGGAGACTCTAGGACCAGAGGGCATGATCTCAGAGTAAGGAGGCACCCATTTAAGACAGAGATGAAGAGGAATTTTTTCCCTCAGAAGTAGTGAATCTGTGGAATTCTTTACTGAAGAGGGCTGTAGAGGCTGGGTCATTAAGTATATTCAAGGTTGGGATAGACAGATTTTTAATCAGTAAGGGAATCAAGGGCTATGGGGAAAAGGCAGGGAGTGGAGTTGAGGACCAGCAATGATCTCATTACATGGCGGAGCAGACTCGATGGGCTGAATGGCCTACTTCTACTCCTACGTCTCATGGTCTTATGAACCAGGATCCAATGTAGGTCAGCAAGGACAAAGAATGAAACAAGGTGTAAATTAGGATACAGGCTGCAGAGTTTTGGATGAGCTGAAGTTTAAGGAAGTGGAAAGTTGGAGGCCAGTCAGGAGAGTGTTGGAATATTGAACACTTTAAAGCTTATAACGACCTTTCCATTTTCTGGTCAAGTTGTGCCTTCAGTCAGAACCTTCCTTAACATGCAAAACACCCAAAAGGTGTCACCCAGAATGGTTTTTGTTTCCCTTATTGTGGAGTAAGCATGCTCAGAGCATCAGCTAAAGCTCAGCTGGTGGCTCTCTTATCTCTGAATGAGAACATCATGGAGTCAAGAGCTCCTTCAGAGTATTAAACACAGGACATCTATGTTGACAAAGTGCTGGGACAGTGTTACACTGTTGGTGAAATGTTAAATCAAGGACACTGCCTACCAATTAAGGTACATATAAAAGATCCCATGGAAGTATATTGAAGAATAGGGAGTTCTTCCGAGTGTCCTGGCCAATATTTATCCCTCAACCTATATTTGTGGGAGCTTGCTGTGCGCAAACTGGCTGCAAACACTGACTGCACTTCAGAAGGACTTCATTGGCTGTAAAGCACTTCGGGGCATGTTATGATCCCAGCTGAGATTACCCCTGGACAAGCCTGATCCTGGGATGGAACCCAGCTTGATAGATCCTAACTTTTAATTTGTTTGTTTAGATACGTTGAGAGTAGCTCCTGAACAGAGTCACAGGAGACAGCTAATGAACTTTTAACAAAAGGATAAAACATTTATTAACAAGAAAAGAATAACTATATTACAATACTCCTTCACCCACAACAGTACCTTTACAAATTTCTACAGATTTTGTAAGAATAACGCAAGTTACAAAAACTATCTTATACTCTATTGTTCACAGTAAGTACACAGTCCATGTACCAATAAGCACCCCATGGTCAGACACACCACACTCTGAAGCCAAATGACAGATGCTACCTCAACCAGATGCTATGGGTCTCTCCTCAACTCCCCCTAGACGCTGGTCACATTGTGAGCCAACCAGTCTCACTGAACTCCGTCATTCATGCGAGGCTTTCCAGTCTCCACTCTCCAAGAACCCACTAAGGATTCTTCTCCCAAGCTGATGCTTCCTCTCAGATGCCTTCCACAAGGGTTCACCTCCAGGGTTTCAAACTCTCCTTCCAATGTTCCTCTCCCCAGGTCACCACGTGCATCTAAGCTGTCTTCCACGCACTCTCTCTCACCGACTCGGCTGTCAACAGTACACTGCTCCTTCACATGCTCATAGCAAACCTTCAGTTGTCTCTTTGGACCTTCTTGCCTCTTGTAAGCTGTTCTTGCTTTACATCTGCTTCCTGCAACTTTTGTCTCTTTAAGTCTGAAGCTCAGAGGCTTTTTCTCTGCCTCCCACTCTTAACTTCATTAACAAGACCTTTTCCAGGTTCCCCTATTCCACTCCCCTGGATTTTTGGGGCTTGTCTTTAGCTTTGGACTGGCCCAACCTGGGACTGACTGACTTTGCTCCAGTCTCTCCTGGCAGCTATTTTCAACCAGCTGAACTCCAACAGCGTCCAAAACCAAACCGCTGTTTTACTTCTTCTGTATGTGTCTGCAGGAGGGACCTGCCTCTCTGGACCCCGGTTGCTAAGCAACAGCCCAATTCTTCCTACACTTGCATTTGTTTGACTTCTTAAGTTGTAAACTTTCATTAGAAATGCAAGCATCTTTAAAGCAAAACTAAAACTCAATTTGACCTTTCTTAACACATAGATACAGAAATGCAAATCAAAGTGAAACTTTAAAGCTAAAACTCATTCCTAACACCCACAAATATCAATATAATTCACTTAAACTATCCCTATTTCCCAACAGGACATCCTGAGCTTCTGAATGGCGATATATAAATGCAAGCCTTTCTTTTCCATGTCAAAACATCAGACCACTGACAACTACAAAACAACCCTCCGCACTACACCCCATCCTCCCATCCTCTTCCCTAGCCTCCACCCACCTCTGGTTAACTCTGAGGACCTTAGCCAGGGTTTGAGCTGGCTCAGCTTGCTGCTGCCCCTTTCACCCTGCTGGCTGGCCAGCATCCTCTGAGGATGACCCCTTATCCTGAGAATATGATCCTCTGGATCTCGAATCTCCAGCCAGTAGAGCACCCCCAGTGATTGTCTTGTTGTTTTGCTAATGGGGAGAAGTCTTCTCGAAATTTGATACCTCAGGGGTGGACATGATGTGTCACATCAGGAATCATGCCCCTATTATAAGCCAATTTGCCACATTCCTGTTGACAGCCTCAAAAGAGCATAAGAATTAGGAATAAGCCTCCTTTTTTCCCCCTTTCATAGGATGTGAGCATTTGTTGCTAATCCCTAATTGCCCTTGAATGGAGTAGCTTGCTAGGCCATTTAAGATTCAACACATGTAAGGGCAGCAGATTTCCCTTCCTTAAAGGACAGATGGATTTTTACAACAATCAATGATAGTTTCATGGTCACCATTACTGAGATTATCTTTATATTCCAGATTTATTAATTGAATTCATATCCTACCAGCTGCTGTGGTGGGATTTGACCCCACGCCCCTGGAGGATTAGCCTGGGTCTCTGGGTTACAAGTTCAGTGATATTACCACGACACCACCATCTCCCCCTACAACTTAATACAATCAAGTACAATCTTCTGCTTCAACTCCACTTTCCTGCCCTATGCTCATATCCCTTGATTCCCCTGGTGTCCAAAGTTCTACCAATCTTTAGCTTGGATGCATTCGATGAGTATATTGAATATTCTCAACAACTGAGCATCCACAGCTCTCCGGAGCACAAAATGCCAAAGGTTCACAACCCTCTCAGTGAAGAAATTACTCCCCATCTCAGTCCGAAATGGCTGACCCCTTAACCTGAGAATATCATCCCCTAGTTCTAGAATCCCCAGCCAGGGGAGGCAGCCTCCAAGCATCTACCCAGTCAATCCTTCTCAGAGTTTGAAACTTCAGGGTGGACATGATGAACCACACCAGGAATCATGCCCCCATTATAGGTTGTATATGGTGTTGAGCCACACCTGCTTAACACCATAAACTTATCCAACGGGGCAACATTTCACCTTAGGCACAGCTGCAGGATATTTTGCCATGAAGATGGAATGATCAGCAATGTATAATTGTTACTGGTGCTAGAATAAATTCCTGGAACTCCCCATCTAACATTGTTCAACACCACCTACAGCTACAGGATGCATGACAGCAACTCACCAAGTTGCAGTTCAGCAGCACTTTCCAAACCTACAGCCTCTACCATTTAGAAGGACAAGGGCGGCAGATAGATGGGAACACCACCACCTGGAAGTCCCCCTCCAAGTCACTCACCATCCTGACTTGGAAATATATTACCGTTCCTTCACTGTCACTGGGTCAAAATCCTGGAACTCCCTCCCTAACAGCACTGTGGGTGTACCTACACCACATGGAGCAGTTCAAGAAGGCAGCTCACCACCACCTTCTCAAGGGCAAGTAGGGATGGGCAATAAATGCTGGTCTAGTCAGTGATGGTCACATCTCAAAGAATTAGAAAGAAAAATGGGAATGATACACTCGAGATCTGATTTTTTTTTTGTATTTATTTATTCACTAACTTTCAAACACAGATGCAAAATAATCATACAGAGGTGGGAGTTCCACAGTTTGAACTCAAACTAGAAAGAATACAGAGCAGTACTACTACTATTTACTTCCTGCACGGTACAGGATTATAAGTGTTGAATGGGCATTAGTGCTAGGCTGATGCGGTTTAATGATTACCATACCAACCCCTTCCTCTGCCACTCTCTAAATCAGTGTTTCCCAAATGTTTTCCCACTGTGACCCTATTTTAAGGCCGTGGGCTGCATGTGAACCTGGGTGGGAGTTGTGGGGGAGGGAAGAGGGCCGGTTTGCTCCTGGATGAGGAGGGCCTAGTGAGGAAAGTCCATACGGTTGGAATGGTTGGGAAGCCCTGCTGTAGATAGATTCATAGATTCATGATTAATAAGGGGTAGGTTATCAGGGGTAGGCAGAAATGTGGAGGGGAGGTTACACTCAGATCGGCCATGATCTTATTGAATGGTGGAGCAGCCTCGAAGGGCTGAGTGGCCTTACTCCTGCTCCTAATTCATACGTTTATTTGTAAATGGAACAAGGATTATTTAAGGTTCTCCAGCTAATGTTGCCATCGAGTGAGGTTTTGAGACGATCTAAATGATACAATGTTGGGGAGATGCAGGATCTGAGAGGCCTGGGATTTGAAAGTGACAGAGAAAGTCGATAAGGTCCTTGAAAAAAAAATACAGGATCCTTGCTTTATACTTAGAGGCTTAGAATGCAAAAGCAAGGAAGTGAGGCTAAACCATTACAAAACACTAGACAGGCCTCAATTGGAATATTGTGACCAAATTTAGAAGGGATGACAAGGCCTTGGGAGGGTGGGTACAGAGGAGATTTAACAAAATAGTTTCAGGGTTGAAGAACTTAAGTGGTTTAATAGATGTGTTCAAATTAAGAATAACATGATAAAGTAAATAAGGAGATAATGGCCCAGATTTTCTCTATGATGGAGAGGCTCTCCTTCATGGCGAAAATCCCTGAAATGGCTGGAAATCCTAAGTGCCGCCCCTAAACATGGCACTTCCTATTTTTGCGGGGGTGGGACTGGATTCAGGCCGGAGCTCATACATGCGCAGTTTATGGACCCAGCTGCCCATTTAAATCACCTTCTCTGGAGTGGGATTTTGGTTGGCCATAAATGAGAAACCAGAGTGTGCAGATTAGACCAATTAAGAGGAGATCTGAACTTGGTAAATTCATTTGGATAGCCCTTTGGAGAGGTAAGGTATCCCTTTGGATGTGGGCCCCGGACACCTTTAAGAGGCACCCTTTGGGAGAGATAAGACAAACTTTGCAATTGTTAAAAGTAAGTATAATTGTGCATAAAAAGTGCATAAACTCATTGGATCTGTCAAAGCTGCCAAGGAACTGTGAGTGCTGTCAAAACTGTCAATGAACTATCAAGCTGTCAAGGAACTGTCAAAGCTGTTAAAAGACTACCAAGCTGTCAAAGAACTGTCAAAGGATACTAGGTGAGTTGGCCTGGAGATGGTAAGGGCAAAGGGTATTGGGTGGGGGCCATGGATTGCTTTAGTTGGCACTAAGTTGGTAGAGGGGCTATAAAGGACCATGGGGGTATGGACGGCATAGGTTGTAGGAGGGGCCATGTGGGGTGGGTAGAGGGGTATGGCTTGGCATATGAGGTATGAGATGTGGGTGGAGGGCATGACATGGCATAGGTTGGCATGGAAGGGGCACGGGCAGTATGTAGGGGTTAAGTGGGGGATGAGGGTGAGGGCTGAAGGGCTGTTTTTTGTTTTAAAAAAACTTAAACAAATTGCCAGAGCACAGAGGCAGGCCTTCTGACCAGTTTGCCTTCGCACCTGGCAGCTCCGTTCTGGGGGCAGTGTGCCTGATTTCTAATCCAGCCCGTGAACCCCCCCAGAGCAACAATCCCAACTGCAGGCAGCCACTTTTACATGGTGGAGTCACAGAGCCGGGAATTCTCCTGTCTCGGTTTCTATGTTTCTATAGCCATCAAGGGGCATGGGAGTACAGCATTGAGATAGAGGATCAGCCATGATCATATTGGATAGTGGAGCAGGCTCGAAGGGCCGAATGACCTATTCTTGCTCCTATTTTCGATGTTTCCACTGGCAGGAGGGTTAGTAATCAGTGGACACAGATTAAATGTAATTGGCAAAAGAACCAGCATGGAGAGGAATGGACATGATTTTGCACTGCAAGATGTTATGGTCTGGAATGCACTGCCCAAAAGGGAGGTGTAATCAGACCCAGAGCAGATTTCACTGCTGGCTGCAGTTTGTACCATCTACAAAATGCACTGCAGCAACTCACCAAGGCTCCTTCAACAGCACCTTCCAAATCCGTGACCCCTACCATCTAGAAGGACGAGGGCAGCAAATGCAGGGGAACACCAACACCTGCAAGTTCCCCTCCAAATCACACACCATCCTGACTTGGAAATATATCGGCCGTTCCTTCACTGCCGCTGGGTCAAAATGCTGGAACTCCCTACCTAACAGCACTGTGGGTGTCCCGATACCACATGGACTGCAGCAGTCCAAGAAGGCAGCTCACCACCACCTTCTCAAGGGCAATTAGGGATGGGCAATAAATGCTGGCCCAGCCAGCGACTCCCACATCCCATGAATGAATTTTTTTTAAAAAATTAACTTTAAAAAAGAAATTAGATGTATATTTGGAAAGGAAACATCTAAAGGCTATGAAAACAACAAGGAGGTGGAGCTAATTCAAAGCTCTTGTCAAAGAACCACCACTGACACAATTTTTTAATTATTCATTCATGGAATGTGAGTGTCACTGGCAAGAGCAGCGACGATTGCCCATCCCTCATTGTCTTTACGTGAGGAGCTTGCTCATCCATTCAGAGGGCTGTTAAGCATCAATCTACATTGCTGTGAGCCTAGGGTCACATGTAGGCCTAAGCGGGTAAGAACAGCAGATTTCCTCCCCTGAAGGGCATCAGGGCTTTTTATGATAATCCGGTAGTTAGATGGTCACCATTATTAATATTAGATTTTAATTCAGATTTAATTAATGAACTGAATTTAAATTTCCCAAGTGCTGAGGTGGGACTTGAAATCAAATCGCTGGAATATCAGACTAGGTCTCTGGCTGCCTGGTCCACTGACATACCACTATTCTACCAATTCCAATGGGCCAAATGGCTTCATTCTGTGCTTTATGATTCTTTAAATAATTAAACCCTTCCAGTCAGTATGATTCATTCCCACAATGGGCTGTGCATTTGCATTTTGATGAGATGTAGTCTGCCCATCTGCTGTACATATTAGGTCCTTGTATCTACCCTAAATTACCTCCCTCAAAATGGTGAGCAAATGAGGTCATAGTGTCTCGCAACCTCTCCTGCCAATTAAAAGCATGGAGCAGTGATCCCAAGGGACTAAATAATTAACATCTGCAGTTAAGTGCAGATTAATGCAATTTGAAAAGATAATCTCTCTCACCCCCTTATGGGGTTCCAGCAGTGTATAGTTATCTCGTGTAGGGGCCATGTTCCGTCAAGCCTAACTGCACCAATCAACAGGGTCTCTGCCATCTTTATAAGTTGCATCCAGCCACGAAGTGATTGATCTTTTTCCCTTTGCATCTGCTATTCCAGGCAACCCTGCAAAAGGCAGATGACAATATTCAGTCAATAGTTAGTCTCCAGATATTGATCTGCTGATATTGGAGTCTTTTACTCCACTCTCCTTTGAAAACCAGCCCTTCAATACCATCTTCGGTGACTGAGCATTCACAGAGATCTTGGCTCAGGTTCAGGGAACTCGCTGCTCCATTGCACAACCTCCCACGCCATTTTTAAATGCCTCCTCATGACCAACCTGTTGATTGGCATTTTGATCACTTCCCTTAACACCTTTCCAATTGATTCCCATCTCTTCCTTCTGTAAATGCTAAGCGTTTATTGCATTAAATACAAATGGTTATTATTGGTACTGCTTACAAAATCCAAGATGAGCTATTCATTGATCAGCTAAGTTGATACTGACCTGATTTCCATTTATCGCTCCCTATTGTACTTTAGATTGTTTTTACATCAACTCAGAGATTCCCGATGATGCGGCCTTCTCTTCCATTCAGTTCTTTCTTCACATTAACAACAACTTGCATTCATATAGCGCCTTTTTTTTTTGCAAGACCTTCCAAGCACTTCACAGGAGTGTTATCAACGATACAAGGAGATATTAGGGATAAGTGACCAAAAGCTTAGTCAAAGGAGTAGATTTTAAGGACCATTTTAAAGGAGGAGAAAAAGGAGGAGCTGAGGGCTCAGGCAACTGAAGGCATGGCTACCAATGAGGGAAAATCATGGATCTCCTCCACCTATCCCCCCCACCTATTAACATTTTTGTTGGTGATTCTGTTTTACATTCAGCCTTCAGACCGCCTTCATCAGTGCCACGATCTCTTGTACAAAGCTTTTCACAAACGCAGATATCTGGAGCGGGTTTGACAGCCAATGAAGTACATATGAAGCGTAATCATTGTTGAAATTTAGGGAATAATGAGGGAAATAAAAATATATTTCTCTGAATTCCGCAAAGGCGTATTTTCTTCTTATCTTTGAAGGCCTGCATTTGAGATAGCTCCAACTGTTAACTTTTTATTGACCAATGGCATTCTTGGCATCAATATTTTCCCTAACCAAGGTTGAAGTGAACCTCACACCTGTCCTGTTGGTGCTTTTTAAAAATGCATTCTTTCATGGGATGTGGGCATTGCTGCTAGACCAGCATTTATTGACCATCCGTAATTGCCCTTGAGAAGGTGGTGGTGAGCCGCCTTCTTGAACCCCTGCAGTCCATGTGGTGTAGGTACACCCACAGTGCTGTTAGGGAGGGAGTTCCAGGATTTTGACCCAGCAACAGTGAAGGAAAGGTCTTATATTTCCAAGTCAGGATGGTGAGCGGCTTAGAGGGGAACTTGAAAGTGGCAGTGTTCCCATGCATCTGCTGCCCTTGTCCTTGTAGATGGTAGAGGTCGCAAGTTTGGAAGGTTCTGTCAAAGGAGCTTTGGTGAATCGCTGCAATGCATCTTGTAGATGGTGCACACTGCTGCTACTATGTGTCAGTGGTGGAGGGACTGACTGTTTAAGTTGGCGGATGGAGTGCCAATCAAGCAGGTTCCTTTGTCCTGGATAGTGTCAAGCTTCCTGAGTGTTGTTGGAGCTGCCTCATCCAGGCAATTGGGGAGTATTCCATCACACTCCTGACTTGCAACTTGTAGATGGTGGACAGACTTTGGGGAGTCAGGAGGTGAGTTACTCGCCACAGAATTCCCAGCCTCTGACCTGCTCTTGTAGTCAGAGTATTTAAGTGACTGGCCCAGTTCCGTTTTTAATCAATGGCAATCTCCAGGATGTTAATAATGGGGGATTCAGCAATAGTAATGCCTTTGAAGGTCAAGGGGAGTTGGTTGGATTCTCTCTTGTTGGACATGGCAATTGCCTGGCACTTGTGTGGCATGAATGCCACTTGCCACTTGTCAGCCCAAGCCTGGATATTGTCCAGATCTTGTTGCATATGGACATGAACTGCTCCAGTATCTGAGAAGTCGTGAATGGTGCTGAACGTTGTGCAATCATCAGCGAACATCCCCACTTCTGACCTTATGATGAAAGGAAGGTCATTGATGAAGCAGCTGAAGATGGTTGGGCCTAGGACACTACCCTGAGGAACTCCTGCAGTGATGTCCTGGGACTGAGGTGATTGATTTCCAACAATCACCTTCTTTTGTCTTCAATATGACACCAATTGGTGCTAAGGTTGTCTCCAAGAAAAATAGTTTCCTTGTTCATGCCAAACATTCCTGTTCCACATCCCCCCCCAACCCCAACCCCACCCCCATGAAGTCCAAGTCAGCTCAATACTCGACAACTGTCCCCATATCCAAGAGGGTCTTGCAGTGTTTCCCATGCATTGCTGGATAGATTGCAAGGAACTCTTTATCAACATGAGCATCAGCTTGTCATACACTCTCACACACACTCTCTCACACACACACTGTCACACACTCTCTTACATACACATACGCTCACAGACACATTCACACATACACTCTCTCACACACACACACTCACGAACACATTCACACACAATCTCTCACACACACACACACACACACACAAACTCTCTCATACACACGGTCACACACACACTTTCTCACATACATTCTCTAACACACTCTCACTCCCCCACACACACACACAGTTTCTCACACACATGCTCACACATACACACAAACACACTCTCATATTTACACTCTCACACAAACCATCTCACGCTCTCATACACACACACACACACTCTCACACACTCTCTCAAGACAGGAAAATGATGGACGTGCCACCCTGCCCCATTCCATACCATTTTTTCAGCCTTCCCATCTCCCAGGCCATCCCCGAAGGACTGGTAAAATCCAACCCATACTCTCTTGCTCTCATACACTATGTCACGCCCACTCAATTTTGTCGCTGGGTCAAGAATCCTGGGACTTCCTCCTTAATAGCACTGTACATGTAACACATGGACTGCAGCAGTTCAAGAAGGTGGCTCACCACCAACTTCACAAGGGCGATGAGGATGGACATTAAATTCTAACCTAGCCAGTGATGCCCACATACCATGAATGAACTCACTTGCCCTCATATTCAGTCTCTCACATGCTTTATTTCTCACTATCACTTTCTCACTCATTCTCATTCCCTCACTCCACATCCATATTCTTTTCATTCAGATCATTCCCTCCCTTTTATTAATATAGTACTATTAATCATTATTTCCCTTGTGCTGCTCTTTCTTGCACTTTTCAATCTTCACATTATCTGTTGCAGTCATAACTCTTCCTCCCATGTAATTCCTACATTCTCTCTACATTGAGATCCAGTATCTTCCTCTAACTCATTCCAGAAAGCCAAGTTTGCTACTTGCTAATTTCTGATTTGACTTACTTCCTCTGCCACAACTTTCAGTCTTGGGGACATCTTACTGCAGTTAGACAGGGCTTTGGTGGGACAACACCAGGAGTATTGTGTGCAGTTTTGGTCTCCATACCTGAGGAAGGGTATACTTGCCATAGAGAGAATGCAGCAAAGGTTCAGTAGGCTGATACTGGGGATGGCAGGACTGTCATACGAGGAGAGATTGGTTCGACTGGGCCTGTAATCACTAGAGTTTGGAAGAATGATTGAAGCGTATAAAATTCTAACAGGGCTAGACAGATCAGATGCAGGGAGGATGGCAAGTCTAGAACTAGGGGGCCACAGCCTCAGGATACAGGGCAGGCCACTTAGGACTGAGATGAGAAAATATTTCTTCACTCAGCGGGTGGTCAGCCTGTGGAATTCCCTACCACTGAAGGTTGTGGAGGCCGGGTCACTCAGTATATTCAAGAAAGAAATTGATAATTTTTTTGGATATTAGGGGCATCAAAGGGTATGGAGAGAAAGCAGGAATATGGCTTTGAGATAGAGGATCAGCCATGATTACACTGAATGGCGGAGCAGGCTCAAAGGGCCCAATGGCCTACTCCTGCTCCTAGTTTTATGTCTCTATCCATCTGGAGCTTGGGGTCTCTTTTAAAAAAATGTTATTTTCATCATGCCAATAAAATATATCAAAGGTTTAGCGAGAGGCAGAGACAGAAAGTTCTTTTTACCAGGCTGACAATCCAGGATGTAAACTGACTATGGTCTTCACGCATTTAACGTCATCAGTCAGGTCATCATCTAAAAAAGCTGCAATAAAAACATATTAAATATAATATTAGAGAACATAAAAGGAGAAGGAAGGAATTGCATTTATGTAGCACTTTTGTAATGCACGAAATGCACAGCCAATTTTCACCCAGCAAGACCCCACAAATAGCAATGATATAAATGTGCAGATAATCTATTTTTAGCAATTTTGGTTGAGGGTTAAATATTGACCAATACAACAGGCTCGAACTCTGCAGTTCCTCTTTGAAATAGTGCCTGCAGGATCTCCTTAACGGGGTTTAATGACTCATCTGAAAGACTGTACCTCTAACAGTGCAGTGCTCCCTCAGCGCTGCACAGGGGTGTCAGCCTAGATTTTTTTTTTGCTCAGGATTCTCTGGTCCAGGGGCAAGATCAATACCCACTGAGCCATGGCTGATACCTGCTTTCTCAGGTGAGATCCAGGTGGCCTCCAGGAAGCCAATGAGATAATATCCACCAATGGTCCTTTCAACACCTGACTTTCTGCAGACGTTGAATTTGGTAGCGCCTTTGGACTTACTTTGACCTTACTTACAACACTGGATGCCTCCAGTAGGCAGGTGGTCATCGCAAACAGCAACATCCAAGATCCACCAAGAATGGTGGTGGAGCAAGTGATGTGCCACGGGGATCAGTGCTGGGACCTCAACTTTTGACAATTTATGTAACTGACTTGGAGGAAGAGATTTTTTTTATTCATTCATGGGATGTGGGGGTCACTGGCTAGGCCAGCATTTACTGCCCACTCCTAATTGCCCTTGTTCAGAGGGCATTTAAGAGTCAACCACATTGCTGTCACATGTAGGCCAGACCAGATAATGACAGCAGATTTCCTTCCCTAAAGGACATTTGTGAGCCAGATGGGTTTTTACAACAATCAAAAATGGTTTCACGATCATCACTAGACTTTGAATTCCAGATTTTTATTGAATTCAAAATCCCTCATGGTAGAATTCAAACTTTGAGTCCCCAAAGCATTACCCTGGGTCTCTGGATTACTAGTCCAGTGGCAGTACCTTTACACCATCGCCTCGCTAAAGGGGTGGCTGCTTAATTTGCTGATGATACAAAGATAGGTAGGAAAGTAAGTTGTGAGGAAGACATAAGGAGGCTACAAAGGGAAATAGATAGGTTGAGTGAGTGAGCAAATATCTGGCAAATGGACTATAATATGGGAAAATGTGAATTTGTCCATTTTGGCAGAAGGAATAAAAAAGAAGCTTATTATCTAAATGGTGAGAGGTTGCAGAGCTCTGAGATTCAGAGGGATCTGGGTATCCCAGTGCATGAATCACAACAAGTTAGTATACTGGTACAGCAAGTAATTAGGAAAGCTGATAGAATGTTATTATTTATTACAAGGGGAATTAGGGAGGTTATGCTTCTGTTATACAGGGCACTGGTGAGACTACATCTGGGGTACAGTGTACCCTTATAAGGAGACACTGGTCTCCTTATTTAAGGAAAGATGTAAATGCATTAGAAGCAGATTGGAGAAGGTTTAATAGGTTAATACTAGGAATGGGAGGATTGCCTAATGACTAACAGCTTGAGTTTAGAAGAGTAAGAGTGGACTTGATGAAACCATACAAGATCCTGAGGGGTCTTGACAGGGTGGATGTGGAGAGGGTTTTTCCTCTTGTGGGAGTATCTAGAACTAGGAGTCACTGTTTAAAGTTAAGGCGTTGCCCACTTCAGACACAGATGAGGTGAAATTTTTTTCCCAGAAGGTCGTGAGTCTTTGGAACTTTCTCTCTCAAAAGCTGGTGGGAGCAGAGTCTTCAGAATACTTTTAAGGCAGAGCAAGATAGATTCTTGATTATCAAGGGAGTGGAAGATTATCAGAAGTAGGTGGGAATGTGGGGGTTGAGGTTACAATCAGATCAGCCATGATCTTATTAAATGGCGGAGCAGGCTCGAGGGGCCGAGTGGCCAATTCCTGCTCCTAATTCGTATGTTTGAATATAAATTGTGGCTGTACTGTGACCCTGCCATCACTGCCTCATTGAAGCAGACACACCATATTGCCGAGCATGCACTTCCAATTTCCACAATGGCTTGGTGCACAAGTTACAATGCACCAAACTGGGCACAGAGGCTGGTCCCCTTTAAGTAGGTGGAACCTCACGCCAAACAGTCCTGCCCCATCCCCACCCAGTGAGCACTAGCTCTTACCAGCTAGTAGAGTTGTCAACTCCAGTTGAACATATCCCTGGAGATTTTATCAGATGACTTCCCCTTGCATCCTCCCCCCTCACCCCCACCCCCCACCACCACTCCCCGCGCCCCTCCCCCCCACCAAATGTCTTTTATCATTGGTCAACCAAAATATACACTCTCGCAATTCCCTCCTTACCACAGCCAATTGAGAAACAAACAGGAAGTTCATTGCCTGACTGGGTGATTCTTGACTTCAGTCAAATGTCCCTTTATCTCCCATCTCTAATTTATTTTTCACCCTATAAAAATATTCAAGGGTTTGTTTTTAAACAGCAGAATTTTTAATGAATGCCGGCTGTGATTTTTTTGTCCTCAGTTTTGCCCACAGTTGTGCCCTGGAAGTCAATCATACATCCCTCAAGGCTCCAGGACAACCCTGGAGAGCTGGCAATCCTGTTGCCAACCGAGCAAGATGGGTTGGGGAGATCAGTCTAACGGAGGATCCATTTGTTTCCGACAGGATTAGCATTGAACACCTTTCAGAAAGCTATAATCAGTTTTCCACACTTCTTTTTAACTTGGCAAACGCTGTTTTACCTAAGCAGCTGGTGCCGCAGTCCCCTTTGGGCATAGGACTGTCATCATTCAGACACCACCAGAAATTGTTGATCTGAAACATGCCGCAATCCATTGACAAGACTTTTCCATTTTTCCATTCAATGTGGAGAGCCTCTGAATTGTAAGTACTCTCGTAAAACGCAGTACACACCCCTGGACATCAGAACAAACAAGAAAAAGTTAAATTGTGATGAGCAAGGCCATTCAGCCCCTCTATCCTGATCTGTCATTCAATCCAGATCTTGGCTGGCCTGCAATATTAAGAGATTCAGAGGGATCTGGGTGTCCTAGTGCATGAATCACAAAAGGATAGTATGCAAGTACAGTAGGTCATTAGGAAAGCTGACAGAATTTTAACATTTATTGTGAGGGAATTGATTACAAAAGTAGGGAGGTTATGCTTCAGTTGTACAGGACATTGGTGAGACCACGTCTGGAGTATTGTGCACAGTACTGGTCTCCTTATTTAAAGAAAGATGTAGATACGTTAGAAGCAGTTCAGAGAAGGTTTACTGGAGGAAAGGCTGGACAGATTAGACTTGTATCCACTGGAATTCAGAAGAGTAAGAGGCGACTTGATTGAAACCTTTAAGGTCCTGAGGGGTCTTGACAGGGTGGATGTGGAGAGGATGTTTCCTCTTGTGGGAGAATCTAGAACTAGGGGTCGCTGTTTAAAACTAAGTGGTCACTCATTTAAGACAGAGGTGAGGAGAATTTTTTTCTGTCAGAGGATAATGAGTCTTTGGAACTCTTCCTCAAAACACGGTGCAAGCATGCTTTTTGAATATTTTTAAGGTAGATAATTGATTAACAAGTGGGTGAAAGGTCATCAGGGTTGTGGCAGGAATGTGGGGTTGAGGTTACATTCAGATCAACCAAGATCTTATTGAATGGCGGAGCAGGCTCGAGGGGCCGAGTGGCCTACTCCTGCTCTAACTTCGTATGTTCATACCCACCCTTAGTTCCACAACACTTGACCCTTGCCTAACAAAAATCTATCAATCTAATTTTTGAAATCCCCTTGGGATGGGCATAAATTACTTTTCAACGATGCACGCACCCAAGAATGAATGTTATGAATTAAAAATAACTAGGACAGAATTTAAACTACGAAAGGGAATGGGTTCGAATGTGAGCAGAGGGTCTTAAATTCTTGAAAAATGTCTGTTTGTCAGAAACCTGCCAAGATCCCACTTCTGGCTTTTACCAAGGTGTGGTTAGAGGCCTGTCGATTCTGTCATCTAAATATATAAACTTCCAAATAATTCTGTTATAACCCAGCATTCTGGCTTTAACACCTGTACGCTGGTTTCCCAAGCTGTGTGGAACTAGTCAGGGTCAAGGAGGCAAAAACACAACGGAAGTCATTGTACAATGAAACTGTCAGGCTGGGAAGCTTTCAAAGAATGAAAATGAATAGCCACTTCCCTGTCTATTTGAAAGATTTGAGCTCCAAGGACTTTTGAGATTGTGCTTTCACCGTCTTGCAGATGATTTTCACAACTTTTTGAAAGTTACCTCAGACTTTGTCCATTTTGATCTGATGTTCTTTGCAGCATTGGAGCGATGTGCAGCTATACCAGGGAGCCCTGATGAAGAACAAGAGAAGCAGCAACAGCACCAGAAACCGCAAGAACGGCGACAACACCAACAGCAGCTGCTTTCTCCACGGCCACATGTCGCTCCACAGGACAGGGGAGATGGAAACAGAGCTCCAGCTCGAAGAAGGTGAGAGCCCCCAGTGTGAACTGTGCAGGCAAAGGATCAGCCTCCTTGACATAATGGAACAACAACACCTCAGGAGGCTCAGGCTTTCATGGCAGGTTGTGGCTGGCATCTGCACCCTACTGGAACAAGACCTCCTTCCAAGAGGGCCAGGTGGGCAGGCATTACTTGTGGCCATCAAGGTTGTCACAGCTCCGAATTTCTTCACCTCTGGGTTTTTCCAGGAATCTGCAGGATTTCACAATCAGGTTCACACAACTGATTCTAGGTGACTTCTAGGTGATTGCCACCATCTTTATCAAACTACCAAGGCTCCTTATGTCCACTTTGACACTGATGAGACCAGTGTGACCCAGGGTGTTTTCACATTTACTGTACTGGTTGGATTCCCATTGGTGCAAGAGGTCTTTGGCTGCATATATGTGAAAATCCTCTGAGGTCCTGGCTGATATCACCTGGGAGCAGCCCTGCAGAGGGTGGAAATGTAAAACTAGAGCCAGCTGAGCATAAGAGCAGTCATATAGCAAGCCACTGAATTACTGAACATGTGTTCAAGTGCCTGGGCAGTTCTGGCGATGCCCTTCATTATGCACCAGCCAGGGCGTGATGACAGTGATGTGCTGTGACTAGCACGTGACACAGCAGAGAGGAATGGGACAGGGGAAAGCAGAATGTCTTGCATCCTCTGAGGGTGAGGAGGAAGTAGAGGTGGAGGCAGGTGTGGATGTGGATGTGGAAGTAGAGAGGGAGTCAGGTGTGGCCTCGGTACCTGCAGCCACTCACCTGGGTGCCAGAGAAGCCTGCGATGGGCACGTACGGGCACGTATCAGATAAACTGAGTTTGTGAAACCTTATGGCAATCCAGTGTTAAATCCTCCGCCCACCACCACCCCCAATATAAATCATTCCCACAGTCATAAATATTGGAGGTCTTGTGGTGCAGTGGGTAACATTCCTGCCTCTGAGCTAAAAGCTCCGGATTCAAGTCCCACTCCAGGACTTGTTGGCCAAGGAAGGCATGTTTATAACACGGCCAAACAGGTTGAGTACCAGCTTGTAAACCCTTCCAACAAACGCCAATAGCAGGTGTTAAGAGCAGGAGAGATTCCTGGTCAGCCATTGGATGGAAAGAAATTGAAGCCTACACCATCACTATCCATAGCTCAAGGCTGCAGCACCATGTAAAAGTGTATGTTGCAACTCAGACTCCTTCGGGGGGGTTGGGTCAGTCGGAGGGATGGCTGGTGTGGATCAGATTGGTGCCAACAGCACAGGGTTTGATGGCGCTCCAGCTGAGGTGGATCTGAAACCTGTCTCCTTGCCCTACCCTTGCCCATGGTGGAGGATGCGGTTGGACCTGCCTTTGGACAGAGAACTCAAGAAGAAGTCATAAACCCTTCCATAAGATTCACGCCCTTTGCTTGTCACCCACTCTGATCGTCTCCTCTTCAGCAATCAAGTTGGCTTTGACAGTAAACCACCTTCCTCCAGTTTTCTACTTCTCCCTGAGTTGTGCACTCCCTTCTCCTGCAAGGAAAGATGGCAGAGACTATGATAAATAAGCTGGGTGAAGAGAATGAAATGACAACATTTGTGGAGGGAAGGTTTATGAGATGGCACTAAGATGAGGCCAACTGTTGGCTGTTTAGATGAGGATATGAGGAGATGCCTGAAGAGAGGAATAACTGGAGCTGCAAGGTAAGTTGTTCTGAGGACCGCTGTGGAGGAGAATACTGAGGAAGCCAAGGTGGGGGTGGTTGCCTGGAATCCGTGGTACCCACTCACCTTTCCAGCCCTTATGAGGTCATTGAACATCTTGTGGCACTGAATTCAGGTGCAAGGAACCACATATACCTGCTTCTGACTGCCGTCACGCCTTTATGGTTTGTGTGACTGGCCTCTTTGTCCTGTTTGCGCTGATCTGCAAGTTCTCATTGCCTTCAGCATCACCTACAGGGAAGAATCGGAAAACTGAGAATGGGGAGGAAGGGGATGAGGGAAGGTGGTGGGGCAGCCCATGTCTTGCTTCCATTGTCTTCATTTGCAGCACCGTTCTGATCCAACACAGGATGCAGCCATTCTGATCCCTGCTGGGGTCCCTCTCATTGACTGGTGCCCCTTCATGCCCCTACACTGTGATTGGATGAAAAATCCAGAGGTGGGACGCTAATGCCATGGGCAAGCTAAAGAGCCACAGCACATCCCACTACAGCAATGAACGGATTTCCTACCCCCTGACGGCTCTCTGTTATGTACAGGCTGGTTCCCTTAAAATTCTGCCCCATCAACTCAGAGGGGGTAAGAGCAGCCACTTTCTTTCTCTAAAGGGACATTGATGAATCGGATGGGGTTTACATCAATCCAACAGCTCCATGGTCGCTTTTATTGAGCTTTTTTATTTCCTGATATTCTAAACTGAATTCAAATTTCCAACTCATGATTTATGAACTGTTAGTTCAGGCCTCTGTTTACTAGTTCGGTCACAATCATGATACCACTGTTTCCTAGTTAAGCAACTGAAGGTATTTTTCTTTTAAAAACTGCTCTTAGGATATGGTTGTGGAAAAGACTGGGTTTTTTTGCCTATTCCTAGCTGCCCCTTGGTGGTGTTGAGCCACCTTCTTGAACTGCTGTAGTCCATGTGGTGTAGGTACACTCACAGTGCTGTTAGGGAGGGAGTTCCAAGATTTTGGTTCAATGATGATTAAGGAGCAGAGATATGTTTCCAAGTCAGGATGGTGTATGACTTGGAGGAGAACCTGAAAGTGGTGGTGTTCCCATGCAGTTACTTCTCTTGTCCTTCTAGGAGGTGGAAGTCACAGGTTTGGGAGCTGCTGTCAAAGAAGCCTTGGCATCTTGTAGGTGGTACACACGACACCCACAGTGCGGTGTTTGAGCGAATTCTCTCCATACAAGTCTACACAAAGGAGTTTGTTGGGCCACCTGAGTTAAGCTACATACACTCATAGCTCAATGAGTGAAATATTTCCCAGATTAGATGCTTTAGAACTGCAAAAGCAGTAGTGTTAGAGGAGGGTCCCAGTATACATTAATTAATGCTAACAGATTCTGATTCCACAAATAGTGGCCACTTTCATCATCATGCTATCCAACCATTATCTTCGAAAAATATAAAAGGAAAATATCTCCTCATTTAAAAAATATATAAAATTGTCCTCAGGATGTCACAAGCCCAAATTTGTTACCCATCAATCACATGAATGTCATTCAAAGTAATCAGGACAAGTAGAGCCTATGGACACTATTAGGATTAAATTGGCATTTGTCTTTGTTTATCTAGCGAAACTCACAATGTGGCAAACTGTACCCGGAATAACCATCCAATCCAGCATTCTTTAAGAGTCGAGCTAGCTCGCACCTTTCAAAAGTTTTGGTGCTTGCGGTCATGAGGAGGGTGCTCAGAATTAAAAGCGTCTTCATTCTGGTGGTATTGGCTTTGGTGGGAGTTTCTTAGACAATTCCGCTCTTCTTCATTTGGTTACCAGAAACCTTAAACACGATGCTGGGGACTAAACAGAAAGTGACTGATGTTGTAATTTAATAATGATTTGAGCCCAGTTCCCCCATCATGATACTACACAGATCTTCAGTGGTTCAGAAGTCCCCTGATTCAATGCCAATTTTGTGCTTTAATTAGCTGATATTCCCCCAGTCCCTGCATATGCTTTAATAGGTGAAAACCAGCTTGGTGTGACTCCTTCCAAGAGAGAAAGAAAATATATCCCTGGTTGCTCCCTCCTGCCTTAAACAATGAAGTGGCATTAGGAATCTCTTAGGCTATTAGCACAAATCCTCATTCTAGAAAGCTTTGGAAAATTGGGACAAATACATTAATGATATGCTTACCTGCTTCTTTTCACACCCTGGGGACAAAAACTATCAGGCCTTTGGAAATTTGTCTAACTTAAGTCCCATTATTTTCTCCATTTCCACTTTTAAAACTTCTGTCATTCATGGGCCCACATCCCTCTTCACCATTCTCTTTCTCAATATGGTTATAAAGGTTTATGCTGTTAGCTTTGATATCCTTGGCAAGTTTTTGTTTTTAATTATTTTTTTTTCTCACCTTTTATTACGTATAATTACACAGTATTTTTGCAGAGGCCATGCAGCTCAAAATGTCCACACCAGTGTTTATGCTCCCTGTGAGCCTCCGCTCGTCCATCTTCAACTCACCTTACCAGCATATCCTTCTATTTCTTCCTCCCTCATGTGTTTATTTAGCTTCCCTTAAATACACCTTTGCTATTTGCACAAACTTCTCCAAGGAGTACTGAGTTCCACAACCCTAACCGCTCCTGGGTGAAGAAGGTTTTCCTGAGTTTATTATTGGATTTATTAGTGGGTGTCTTTGCTAGTTTGGACACCCCCAACAAATGGAAAAATCTTCTTTGCATCTGCCCAAAAGAACTCCTTTACCATTTTTTTAGAGGAAAGTGCTCCAACTCATTCAGTCTCTTATAATTGGTATAATTTCTCATCACTTTCTTTGATGCTTTTTACAGCATTTCTTTATCTGCTGGATTTTTTACTTCTTCTTGTTTCTTGTTTTCTTTGATTTTGATACTGTCTCTTATCACATTTGTTCATTGACCAAGGTTCCCTGTGGAACCTGTTTTACAGTATCTCTATGAGAAAATACTGCAGTGTTGAGTTTATTGTACTTTATATGACATTATTGCCCTTGCACCCAAGGGCAGTCTGGACTGTAGAATTAATTAAAATGTGCCACTGTTGGAACTGACCCTTTAATTGTGTTTCAATTTCTGGCAATTTTGTCCTTGCCTCGTGACCAGAAGATTGACCCTTCGAAGACAGATCTGTCATTCTAATACCTCCAAACCCCCCACCCCTATCCAGCAGAGCTATTCTGCAGGACAATCAATTAGTGCTAGAATTACACTTACACAAGTAGAACCTTTGTCTTTAGGTGCAGGTGCTGGTTTCGTCAAGTATTCCTGATTTGTTTCATTCTGTTCTGTTCCACCATAGGTTATCCCATTAACAGGACTACCCAGTTTACTTCAGTCAAATAATTTCCCATCTCACTGAAGTTGGCCTTTCTTAAGTTTAAAATTTTAGTGTCTGACTCGCCTTTCTCCATCCCAGACCTAATATCAAATCCAATCATGTTAACAATAATCAATTAATGAGTTACGTAGCTTCTAAATTTACTCCCTTGGCTGATGAAGATGGAAGGTACCATTGATCTGCTTTCCGTGTTAATTGTCAGAACTGACAAGTGACCGTACACTGATTCAGGATTCCTGCCATCTGACCCCCACCCTTGAATTTCAGTTACAGTCTTCCTGTCCCTTCCTCCTCCCTTTTCAAAATGACATTCAGAAATTGCTCACAACTTTGTGACGTTGGTGATTGATGTGTGATCTTCGGCTTGTCCTTCTGAGCATAGCTTTGTGCTCCAAGCAAGTCAACTTACGTTTGACAGTCTCTTTACGAATCTGATTCAGCTTTCCAAGTGCCCTTGAAACTTCAACATATTCACAGAAACTTGTATCCATCACTTCCTCTAGGGTTTTAATTCAATGTTACCAGCCACAAGGTCACGAAGAATAAATCCCTTTTGTTGTGGTTATGTCACTTGCTTATCGTTCCTGATATGACTGTCTTAACATTATCTGTAATTTGCTATTGAAATAGTTTGGAAGCATCAATCCTGTAATTTTAGTTCTTTATACATCCCTTATAGCCGCGCAAGAGGTGTTTGATAGGACAATGTAGAGGGAGCTTAACTCTGTATCTAACCCCATGCTTTACCTGTCCTGGGAGTGTTTGATGGGGACAGTGTAGAGGGAGATTTACTCTGTATCTAACCCCGTGCTGTACCTGTCCTGGGAGTGTTTGATGGGGACAGTGTAGAGGGAGCTTTACTCTGTATCTAACCCCGTGCTGTACCTGTCCTGGGAATGTTTGATAGGTATAGAGTAGAGGGAGCTTTACTCTGTATCTAACCCCATGCTGTACCTGCCCTGGGAGTGTTTGATGGGGACAGTGTAGAGGGAGCTTTACTCTGTATCTAACCCCGTGCTGTACCTGCCCTGGGAGTGTTTGATGGGGACAGTGTAGAGGGAGCTTTACTCTGTATCTAACCCCATGCTGTACCTGTCCTGGGAGTGTTTGATGGGGACAGTGTAGAGGGAGATTTACTCTGTATCTAACCCCGTGCTGTACCTGTCCTGGGAGTGTTTGATGGGGACAGTGTAGAGGGAGCTTTACTCTGTATCTAACCCCGTGCTGTACCTGCCCTGGGAGTGTTTGATGGGGACAGTGTAGAGGGAGCTTAACTCTGTATCTAACCCCGTGCTGTACCTGTCCTGGGAATGTTTGATAGGTACAGTGTATAGGGAGATTAACTCTGTATCTAACCCCATGCTGTACCTGTCCTGGGAGTGTATGATGGGACAGCGCAAAGGGAACTTTACTCTGTATCTAACCCCATGCTGTACCTGTCCTGGGAGTGTATGATGGGATAGCGTAGAGGGAGCTTTACTTTATGTCTAACCCTGTGCTGTACCTGTCCTGGGAGTGAATGATGGGACAGCGCAAAGGGAACTTTACTCTGTATCTAACCCTGTGTTGTACCTGCCCTGGGAGTTTTTGATGGAGCTTTGCAGAGACAAGTACAGCATGTATTAGATACAGTGTAAAGCTCCCTCTACTCTGTCCCATCAAACTCTCGGGCACGTACAGCACAGATTATAGTTGAAGGCCTTAATGAGACTGCACTTGGAATACTGTGTACAGTTTTGGCCTTCTTAAGAAAGGATATAATTGCTTTAGAGGCTGTTCAGAGAAGGTTCACTTGACTAATTTCTTGGATGAAGGGATGGGTTATGAGGAATGGGTGAACAGTTTGGGCCTATACCCATTTGAGTTTAGAAGAATGAGAGGTGATTTTATTGAAAGATGTAAGATACTGATGGGACTTGAAAGGATGTGCTGAGAGGATGTTTGCCCTTGTAGGGGAGTCTAGGGCTAGGAGACACAGTTTAAATATTAAGAGTCTCCGATTTAAAATTGAGATGAGGAGAATTATTTTCTCTCAGAGGGTTGTTAGAGTGTGAAATTCTCTTTACCAGAAAGCAGCGGAGAATATATTCAAGGCTGAGATAGACAGATATTTGATTGACAATGGAGTCAAGGGTTATGGGGGTGGGGACAGAGGAAAGAGGAGTTGAATCCACAATCAGAGCAGCCATAATCTTATTGAATGGCAGAGCAGGATCGAGGGGCCAAATGGCCTACTCCTCCTCCTAAATCCTCCTAAAGTAAAGCTCCCTCAACACCAGGCTTGCCCAACCCCCAGCCCGCAGGCCACAACCCAACCTGCAAAGGCTCTGCCTCCAGCCCGCGGACTCACTGTTCACTGTGACCTCAATGCAAGATCTGCAAGGAGCTACTCCTCAAATCAGAGGCCATTTCTTTCCCTTATTTGCTGCTGATGCACTCGCCAGGTCCACGGTAGCTGGAGTCTCTGACAGGGAGGAGTGAGGAAGTGCAGTTTGGCACCATCACAGCCATTGCACTTTCTTACAAGTGTAGTTGCTTAAGTCTGGTTCATTTTGGGAAATCTAACACCAAACAGCGTCATCTGAGCATGGCCCTTTGGCTGTGTCTCTCTCTCTCGTTGTTGTTTATTTAATTGATCACAGATAAATCTTATTTTTTTTAAAAAAACTGAATGAAAGTATCAAAATTGGGGGAGGGGATGTGAGAAGGGTGGAAAGCAGGGAGCAACAAGTGCTCAACCTTCGGGAGGAGGTTGGGAAGGCCCATCAAACAGGAGGAGGCCTGCCACCTGCTGGTTGATTCCTCCAGAGGTAAAGTGTCCAAACGTTGCGGGCTCAGGTGGGGAGTGATTCTGCACGAGTGAGTGAGTTAGTCTCTGTGAGTGACTGAGTCTGTGTGAGTAAGCGGGTGAGTGAATCTGTCTGACTGAGTAAATTTGCGGAAATGAGTGACTCTGTGTGAATGAATGAGTCTGAGTGGGAGAGAGTGAGTGTGTCTGAATGAGTGAGTCTGTGTGAGAGAGTGAGCGATTGAGTTTATATGAGTGAGTGAGTCTGGGTGAGTGAGTGAATCTGGGTGAGTGAGTGAGTCTAGGTGAGTGAGTGAGTCTGGGTGAGTGAGTGAGTCTGGGTGAGTGAGTGAGTGAGAGTACATGAGTGAGAGAGTGAGTCTGTCCGAGTGAGTGAGTCTGTGAGTGAATGTGTGTGATAGAGTGAGTGACTGAGTTTGTGTGAGAGAGTGAATCTGGGCGAGTGTGAGTCTGGGTGAGTGAGTGAGTCTGGGTGAGTGAGTGAGTCTGGGCGAGTGAGTGAGTCTTTCCGAGTGAGTGAATCTGTGAGTGAATGTGTGTGATAGAGTGAGTGACTGAGTTTGTGTGAGAGAGTGAATCTGGGCGAGTGTGAGTCTGGGTGAGTGAGTGAGTCTGGGCGAGTGTGAGTCTGAGCGAGTGAGTGAGTCTGGGTGAGTGAGTATGTGAGAGCGAGAACTTTGAGCCGGATGTACACACTCCCTGCCTTCATCCTCCTCCCTCCCCAAAATACTATCCATGAAGCAGGCCAGGAGAAGAGAAAAACCCAAGCTGAAAGGCAACCCACTTATGACCTCCGCTTTCGTATGAATTCCTCCCAGGCCAGCTTGGACTGTGCACCACTGGAGGCAAATGCAAGGTCAGTGTTAATTAAACACAACTCCTTAACTCGGCCCCAGACTCACCTCTTCCCTGGTGATCAGGACTTGGGGCCTGGTCTGTCTCTCTCTAGCTCTGCTTGTTAAGCGAAAAGGCAAAAAGGCACATTTTATTGGTTAATTCTGCTGCTCGGCACTTTTTGATGGTCATTTTTATTAATTACCCTTTTTCAAAAATTACCAATTTATTGCTTTGACATTTCTTTTTTAAAATTCATGTTGAATGTTGTGCCAAATGATATCTTGCTGAAACTTGGTCATCGACCCCCTTGATTGAGAAAAAAAATTCAAATGTGGACAGCCAAACAAAAAGGTTGGACAAGCTTGCTCTACACAGTCCCATCACATACTCTTGGGGTTAAATACAGAGTAGAGCTCCCTTTACAGGGACAAGGGGACATTGGAGTGTATGTCTGCAGGTCCCTGAAGGTAGCAGGACAGGTGGATAAGGTATAGATAAGAAACCATATGGGATACTTTCCTTTATTTTCCAAGGCCTAGAGTATAAGAGCAGGATGGTTATTAATTATATAAGACTTTAGTGAAACTGCAGCTCCAGGGTGGTGAACACGTGCGGTACTGGTCACTGCACTACAGGAAGGGGTCACAATAAAGATAGTACAGAGGAGATTTACAAGGATGATGCCAGGTCTGGTGAAGCTACATCATGAGGAAAGATTAGGTAGGCTGAGATTGTTTTCTTTGAAACAGAGGAGCAGAAGAGGCTGAGGGGAGATTTAATTGAGGTGCATAAAATTATGAAGGGCCTGAATAGCATGGATAGGAAGGAACCAACTTCCCCTTGCAGAGGGGTCAATAACCAGGGGCATAGATTTAAAGTAATTGGTAGAAAGATTAGGGGGGAGTTGACAAGTAAACTTTTCACCCAGAAAGCGGTGAGGACCTGGAACTCAGTGTCTGAAAGGGTGGGTGAAGCAGTAACCTGCATTGCATTTGACAAAACACTTTGAAGTGCTGTAACCTACAGGGCTACAGACCAAGAGCTGAAAAGTGAGATGAGACTGGATAGCCCTTCCTGGGCCGGCAGTGATATGAGGGTCCATATGGTCTCCTTCATTGCTGTAAATCTTTCTGTTTTCTTCTATGTTACACTATTCTATTAAACACACCTGGGATAGGTACAGCGATATCCCATCAAACACTCCCAGGACAGGTACAGCACGGTTAGATACAGAGTAAAGCTCCCTCACTGTCCCCATCAAACACTCCCAGGACAGGTACGGCACAGGGTTAGATACAGAGTAAATCTCTCTCTACACTGTCCCCATCAAACACTCCCAGGACAGATACAACACAGGGTTAGATACAGAGTAAAGCTCCCTCTACACTGTCCTCATCAAACACTCCCAGGACAGGTACAGAACAGGGTTGGATACAGAGTAAAACTCCCTCACTGTCCCCATCAAACATTCCCAGGACAGGTACAGCATGGGGTTAGATACAAAGAAAAGCTCCCTCTACACTGTCTCCATCAAATACTCAGGACAGGGACAGCACAGGTTTGGATGCAGAGTAAAACTCCCTCTACACTGTCTCCATCAAACACTCCCAGGGCAGGTACAGCACGGGGTTTGGTACAGAGTAAAGCTCCCTCTACACTGTCCCCATCAAAAATTCCCAGGGCAGGTACAGTACAGGGTTAGATATAGAGTAAAGCACCCTCCACACTGTCCCCATCAAACACTCCCAGCGCAAGTACAGCACAGGGTTAGATACAGCGTAAAGTTCCCTCTACATTGTCCCCATCAAACACTCTCAGGACAGGTACAGCACAGGGTTAGATACAGAGTAAAGCTCCCTCTACACTGTCCCCATCAAACACTCCCAGGACAGGTACAGCATGAGGTTAGATAAAGTTCCCTTTACTCTGCCCAGCAAAGTCCTTTAACTTAGAGCAGTAGAACAGAAGACTTACTGTACCAAAACAGATGATAACTTGGAAAACTCTCTCAAACAGCTTTACCAAAGATTCAAACTGGTATATATGCCCTTCTGCCAATTTAGGCTGGCACTTTCCCCCACACAGATACTCTCTTCTCTTACCTCCTCAGACCAGTTCCTAGCCCCTTCCAGCTTCCATTGCTTTGGCTGACTGCAGAGCCTAATGACCTGATCTTACAGGAATTTCTGCTCACAATGTACAGCTGTCTTTGATAACCTAAAGCAGTGGACTGAGGGGAGGAGTCAAGAAGAGGCACTAAGAGGAGGAGGCAGGGATAGGACTGAGGGGTGGAAACAGGATCGGGAAAGGGGGAGGAGCTGGGGATAGGACTGAGGGGAGAATGGGGGGTGGGATAGAGGAGAGAAGGGAAAAGAATGATTGGGTAGGAGCGAGGAGTGGGACTGAGGAGTGATGCAGGTAACAAGATTAAGAGAAGGAGGTGGGGAGGGTCCACGGGAAGAAGCGAGGAGTGCACTGAAACCTGCCCAGAAGCAAGGATAGGAATTTACTGTTCTCAAAGACCTCAGCTATCCAAGTGCAATATCACCGTTGCTTCAAATTGGTGCCAATGTTCTGCCTGTGCCCACTGGGAACTGGGTTGATACTGCTCCATCTCATGCACAGGACTTCCAGGAAAACTCCATTTGTGAAGCTCTGCGGGCAGCACAAAGCATGATTTCAGAATACTGATCCATACAATACACAGCTGACTGGATTGAAATCTAGCACAGGCATCTTTATTTTCCAGGGTGGAGATCGCCCCATACAAGAAACTGTATCCTGTGCCTACAACGCAATCTCCTGGATGAGCTCTGATCACCAAAAGGGAAGATGCCAGGAAATTACGTAATGTGTAAGTTGTGTTGGTATAGTGAGGCATCATAATGGTTTATATGGGACAGGAAAAAATTAATGTTATTTCCTCCTGGTTTCATATCTTTTGATTTTTGTTTTTGATAAAGCAGTGATGTTTAGTAATGACCAACACCGCTCCCTACCTCTGTAACCTCATCCAGCTGTACAGAGATCCCTCTAAGATCTCTGGACTCCTCCAATTCTACCCTCCTGCACATCCCAGATTTTAATATCCCCACCAGCACTGTGAGTGTGCCTACAACATAAACTCAGCGTTTCAAGAAGGCAGCTCACCACCACCTTCTCAAGAGCAGCTAGGGATGGGCAATAAATGCTGGCGCAGCCAGTGAAGCCCATGTCTCATGAATGAATTAAAAAAAAACTGTAGTTGGCCATGCCTTCAGTTGCCTGGGCCTGAAGCTCTGGGATTCCCTCCCTAAACCTCTCCTCATTTGTCCTTGAAGGAGCGCCTTAAAACCCACCTCTTTGGACCAAGCTTTTTGTCATCTGCCCTAACTGTTCCTTATGTATCTTAATGTCAAATGTTGTTTGGGCCTTTGAAGCACCTTGAGACATTTTACTACATTAAAGGTGCAATATAAATGCATGTTGTTGTTTTCTGGCCTGTATAAATCAGCTTTTTAAAACTGTGTTGTGCTTTTAAGTATCAATTTTTAAGTCTATTTACTAGAGTTCCTTGGTCCATAATTCATATTTCTGTCCAGTATGTTTTACATTGCAAGCCTTTTCATGACTAATCGTGACACTGTCGTTTCCAGGATTGTAGCCACTCATCCCTTAGTTAAGAAAGTTATCTCAATATTAAGGTTTTATACCATTGGGTCCTTCAAAGCCAATGCAAGCAACACTTCAAATCGCCCAGGGAGATATGCCAGATTGGAAAGAACTTTCTTGTAGAAAAAATGGACCGGCCAGAAAGAAGCAGGAGTTTTACTGAATGTCAAAGTCCCCAAGAGTGAAGGGCATTACCCTATGACCATCTGGACTCTTTCCATCAGCCCCATGAACAGAAGGAGCTACCATGCTATTGATGAGCAGGTAGTGTCAGGTCGCAGCAGCATCTTCATTACAATCAAGTGTCTGATGTCAACAGCTACATAAATATTCTTTGCCACCAGAGCAAGTCAGAGTGTATGGCTCACTTCCTGACTCCCCAAATCCCCGCAATCACCCACAAGGCACACTGAAGGAATTATGTAACTAAGGTCTGCACCAATGACGATAGTACTGGAATAGGGTCATTCAAGTCCTCATTAACTTTGGAGCCAGGAGCTGTTATTGTGCCACCTCAAACAGCAGGAGAATTACTCATACAATGAGAACTGATGATACTCGTCTGGATACATCTTCCGTGGATAACTCCATATTGTTTCAACTAGCAGGGACTGATGACATTCGTCTGGACTGTGTATGGAATCAAATAAAATGGACATTGGAACAATAGGAAAGATGTTTTGACATGTCTCAGTTAAACTATTATTTTACAAGAGCAGGTCTAAGTATCTGGGCTGCTGTTGGAAGGAGAGTCAGGGCTGGTTGCCTTGACTCAGGCCTACATTCAACACCAGACAGACCAGCCATGTTGGGGATTGTAAGTGTTTTCAGGCATATTGTAGTGATATTTTCTGAGAGTTTTGTGAAGGTTTGGAGTTAAAACCTGGTGCTTTTTGTTGGTACCTTGTAACTTGCTTCAGCCATATCTTAGTGATATTGGTCTGAGGGTTTTGTCCTTAAGGTTTCAGAATAAGGCATGGTGTTTGGCCTGTGTTTTTTGTAAGTTTAAACTGAGTCGTGGTGATTTCATGCCAGGTATTGGGAATGGGTCGTTTTAAATTTTGGGGTTTTGTGTTGCGGGTGATTCAATAATACAATTGTGAATTATCACAAAAAACTTTTCCAAATCTATCCCACTTAGCACTGTGGTAGTGCCACACATGATAAAGGGTATCCTCAATGTGAAGACAAGACTTACGTTGCCATACACTTGTGAATCTGGTGTCACGTACTTGAATGTGGTGGGGGGGCCAGTAAGGGAAAAGGGGAGCCCCTACAGTATGTTCATATAGCACAATGTTCAGCATTGTTTGAGATTCCTCAGATACTGAAGCAGTCCGTGTCCATATACAGGAAGATCTGGAAAACATTCAGGCTTATGCTGATAAGTGGCATCCAAGTGTCCTACCAAAACTGGAGTCAATAAGAATCAGGGGAAAACTCTCCGCTGGTTGGACTCACACATCTCTCCCCAACCCCTCAGCTGATGAATCAATACTCCTGTGTGGTGAACACCACTTGGAGGAGCAATGCAGTTGGCAAGAGCGGAGAATGTACTCTGGCTGGGGGGTTTCAAAGTCCATCACCAAGAGTGGCTCAGTAGCACCACTACTGACTGAGCTGGCCGAGTCCTAAATGACATAGCTGCTAGACTGGGTCTGTGGCAGGTGGTGAGGGAACCAACAAGAGGGATAAACATACTTGACCTCATTCTCACTAACTTGCCTGCCGCAGATCCATCTGTCCATGACGGTATCGGAAGGAGTAACCACCACACAGTCATTGCGGCAACGTAAATCTTGTCTTCACATTGAGGATACCCTTTATCATGTTGTGTGGCACCATCACAGTGCTAAGTGGGATAGATTTGGAAAAGATCTAGCAATTCAAAACCGAGCAACCATGAGGCACTGTGGGCCATCAGCAGCAGCAGAATTGTGCTCAAACGGATCAGGTCTAAGCTCTGCAATCCTGCTACATCCAGTCGTGAATGGTGGTGGACAATTAAATAACTCACTGAAGGAGGAGGCTCCATAAATATCCTCCTCCTCAATGATGGAGGAGCCCAGCACATCAGTGCAAAAGATAAGGCTGAAACATTCGCAACAATCTTCAGCCAGAAGTGCCAAGTGGATGATCCATCTCCACCTCCTCTGGAGGTCCCCATCATCACAGATGCCAGTCTTCAGCCCCTTTGATTCACTCCACATGATATTAAGAAATGGCTGAAGGCACTGGATACTGCAACAGCTATGGGCCCTGACAATATTCCAGCAATAGGACTGAAGGCATGTACTCCAGAACTTGCTGCGCCCCAAGCCAAGCTGGTCCAGTACAGCTACAAAGCTGGCACCGGCAATGTGGAAAATTGCCCAGGTATGTCACGTACACAAAAAGCAGGACAAATCCAACCAGGCTAATTACCTCTCGAATGTCAGTAAAGTGATGGAAGGGGTCATCAACAGTCCTATCAAGTGGCACTTGCTTAGCAATTAATGTGCTCACTGACACCCAGTTTGGGTTTTGGCAGGGTTACTCAGATGCTGACCTCATCACAACCTTGGTTCAAACATGGACAAAAAGAGCTAAACTCCAGAGGTGAGGAGATTAGCTGGCTATGACATCAAGGCAGCATTTGACCGAGTGTGGCATCCAAGTGTCCTACCAAAACTGGAGTCAATAAGAATCAGGGGAAAACTCTCCGCTGGTTGGACTCATACCTAACACAAAGGAAGATGACTGTGGTTGTTGGAAGTCAATCACCTTAGTCCCACGACATCACAGTAGGAGTTCCTCAAGGTAATGTCCCAGGCCCAACCATCTTCAGCTGCTTCATCAAAGACCTTCCTTCCATCATAAAGAAGGAAGTTCCAGGATTTTGTTCCTTCACTGTCGCTGGGTCAAAATCTTGGAACTCCCTCCCTAAAAGCACTGTGGGTGTACTTATACCACATGGACTGAAGCGGTTCAAGAAGGCAGTTCACCATCACCTTCTCAAGGGAAATTAGGGATGGGCAATAAATGCTGGCATAGCCAACAAAGCCCATATCCCATGAGTGAATAAAAAACAGTCACAAGAGGGGATGTTCGCTGATGATTGCACAATGTTCAGTACCATTCGCGACTCCTCAGATACTGAAGCCGTCCATGTCCAAATGCAGCAAGATCTGGACAATATCCAGGCTTTGGCTAACAAGTCACAAGTATCATTCACACCACACAAGTGCCAGGCAATGTCCATCTCCAACAAGAGAGAATCTAAACATCGCCCCTTGACATTCAATAGCATTACCATTGCTGAATCCCCTACGATCAACATCCTGGGAGTTACTATTGACCAGAAACTGAACTGAACTAACCATATAAATACTGCGGCTACTAGAGCAGGTCAGAGGCTAGGAATTGTGCGATGAGTAAATCATTCGTAAATGACTCCCCAAAGCCTGTCCACCATCTACAAGGCACAAGTCAGGAATGTGATGGAATACTCTCCACTTGCCAGCTCCAACACTCAAGAGGCTTGATACCATCAAGGACAAAGCAGCCTGCTTCATTGGCATTCCATCCACCATCTTAAACATTATATCCCTCCACCACCAATGCACAGCGGCAGCAGTATGTAGCATCTACAGGATGCACTTCAGGAATCTACCAAGGCTCCATAGGCAGCTCCTTCCAAACCCATGACCACTATTATCTGGAAGGACAAGGATAGCAGATGCATGGGAACACCACCACTTGCAAGTTCCCCTCCAAGTCACACAACATCTTGACTTGGAAATATATCGCCGTTCCTTTGCTGTCACTGGGTCAAAATCCTGGAATTACTTTCAAATAGCACTGCAGGTGTACATACAGCATATGGACTGCAGTGGTTCAAGGAGGTTCATCATTACCGTCTCAAGGCCAAGTGATGAGCAATAAATGCTGGCCTAGCCAGCAGTGCCCACATCTCGTGAAAGAATAAATAAAAGAACATCATTCAGAAAATTATCGATTTGTTATTTCATTAATGTTCTTGGAATTTTGTTAAATGCCTGCCATGTTTCTTTACTTTACACCAGTGACTACAATTTCAAAACTACTTTAATGATTATAAAGCATTTTGGGACTGCCTGAAGTTGTGGAAGGTGATGTCTTTCTTTCTGTAGTGCTTCTTCTGGAAGCATCCCAGATTGTTCAGATTCCTGACACATTTGATGATAAGAAAACTCCACAAAAGCAGAGATAACAAATGTAAGATGACATTAATCAAAGAATGAAACAAGTACAATGACATTGGTTACAATGTGGTTACAATGCCTCTAATATTCAGGGATCCAAAAAATACTTTTTTTCAATTGTTCATCAGGTGCAAATGTTACTGGCAAGGCCAGTATTTGTTGCCCTTCCCTAACTGCCCCACGAGAAGTTGGTAGACTGCTGCAGTCCACATGGTGCAGTTACCACTGTGCTGTCAGGAGGTTCCAGGATTTTGCCCCAGCAACAGTGAAGGAACGGCAATATAGTTCCCAGTCGGGATGGTGTGTGGTTTGGAGGGGAACTTGCAGGCGGTGGTTCACATGCATCTGCTCTCCCTGTTCTTCTAGGTGGTAGTGGTTGTGGGTTTGGAAGGTGCTGTCGAAGGAGCCTCGGTGAGTTCCTGCAGTGCAACTTGTAGATGGCACACACTGCTGCCACTGTGCGTTGGTGGTAGAGGGAGTGAATGTTTAAGGTGGTCGATAGGGTGCCATTCATGCAGGTTGCTTTGTCCTGGAAGATGCGGAGCTCCTTGAGTGTTGTTGGAGCTGCACTCATCCAGACAACTGGAGAGTATTCCATCACACTCCTGACTTGTACCTTGTAGATGGTGGACAGGCTTTGGGGAGTCAGGGGGTGAGTTACTCACCACAAAATTCCCAACCTCTGACCTGCTCTTGTAGCCGCAGTATTTATAAGGCTGGCCCATTTGTTTCTGATCAGTGATAAACCACAGGAGGTTGTTAGTGGGGGATTCAGCGATGACAATATTGACCGTAAAGATAATTAGATTTTTCTATTAGAGATGATCATTGGATGGCACTTGTGTGGTACAGAAGTTACTTGCCTCTTGTCAGCCAATGCCTGAATGTTGTCCAGATCTTGCTGCTTATGGATAGACTGCTTCAATATCTGAGGAGTTGCAAATGGTGCTGAGCATTGTGCAATCATCAGTGAACATCCCCACTTTTGACTTTATTACAGAGGGAAGGTCATCAATGAAGCAGCTAAAGATTGTTCTACTAACAGCGCTACTCTGAGGAACCCCTGCGGCGACGTCCTGGGGCTGAGATGATTGGCCTAATAACCACAACTATCTTTCTTTGTGCTGGGTATGACTCCAACCATTGGATGATTTTCCCAATTCCCACTCACCAGTTTTGCCAGGGACCCTTGATGCAACACACTTCCAAATGCTGCCTTAATGTAGTCACTTTCACCTCGCCTCTTGAATTCAGCTCTTTTGTCCAACTTTGAATCGGGGCTATAGTTAATTGTCTGGAGACAAGAGCTGGTTATTGCTGAGTGTCGCTTGATACACTAAGAGTGACACCTTCCAACACTTTGCTGATGATTGAGAGTAGACTAGTGGGACAATAATTATCTGAATTGGATTTGTCCTGCATTTTGTGTACAGGACATACCTGAGCAATTTTTCACATTGTTACATAGATGCCAACATTGTAGCTATACTGTAACATCTTGGCTTGCGGCAAGGCTAATTCTGGAGCACAAGTCATTCATACTACAGCCACAAAGTTGTCAGGGCTCATAGGCTTTGCTGTATCCAGTGCCTTCAGCCATTTCTTGGTATCAAGTGGATTAAATGGAGTTGTCTTAAAACTTGCATCTTTGATGCTGTAGACCTGAAGAGGAGGCCGATATGGATCATCCACTCGGCACTCCTGACTGAAGATTGTTGCAAATGCTTCAGCCTTGTCATGTGCACTGATGTGCTGGACTCCCCTATCATTAGGGATGGGCATATTTGCAGAACATCCTCCTTCAGTTAGTTAATTGTTCACCACCATTCTCAACTGGGTGTGGCAGGACTGCAGACCTTTGATCTGATCTGTTGGTTGTGGGATTGTTTAGTCCTATCTTCTGCTGTTTAGCATGTAGTCCTATGTTATAGTTTCACCAGGTTCACCAGCATCTCAATTTCATGACTGGTGCTGCTCCTGGCATGCTTTCCTGCACTGTTCATTGAGCCAGGATTGATCACCTGGTTTGATGGCAATGGTAGAGTGAGGACTATACCAAGCCTTGAGATTACAGGCTGTACTTGAACACAAATCTGCAGATGCACAGCACCTCATGGATGTCCAACTTTTGAGCTTCTAGATCTGTTCTTAATCCATCCCATTTAGCACGGTGCTGGTGCCAAACATGATGGAGTAGCCTCAATGTGAAGACAGAAATTCATCTCCACAAGGACTGTGCAGCGGTCACTCCCACCAATACTGTCATGGACAGGTGCATCTGTGACAAGCAGATAGGCAAGGCTGAGATTTTTCCCACCAGTTGGCTCCCTCATCATCTGCCGTAGGCTCAGTCTTGCAGTGGTCCTACCGAGCCACTCTTTGTGCCCTTGTTATCCTTAGTGCTTCTTCAAAGTAGCATTCAACATAGAACTGAGTCATCAGTTGAGGGAGGGTTTTTAAAATTTATTCTTTCACAGGGTGTGGTTTTCACTGGCTGGGCAGCATTTATTGGCTATCCCTAATTGCCCTTGAGATGTTGGTGGTGAGTTGCCTTCTTGAACCGCTGCAGACCATGTCATGTGGGTACACCCACTGTGCTGAAAGGGAGCTCCAGGATTTTGACCCAGCGACAGTGAAAGAATGGCGATAGGGTTCCAAGTTAGGATGGTGTGTTGCTTGGAGAGGAACTTGCAGAAGGTGGTGTTCCCATATATCTACTGCCCTTGTCTTTCTAGGTGGTAGGTAGGTAGTAATCAGCAGGAGGGTCCAGGAAATGGTAATAGAAGAGTCTGGGACTTTGAGTGTAAAGTACGATTTGGTGAGTGTGACTATGTCACGTTGATTAGTCTGTGGGACAGTTCTCCCAATCTTGGTACAAGTTCCCAGATATTAGTGTGGAGGACTTTGCAGGGTCGACTGGACAGGATGTGCCTTTGTCACTTTTGGTGCCTACATTGATGCAGGGTGGTCTGTCCCGTTTTATTCCTACTGCTGTGGATACAATATCTCCAATTCAGCGTGACTCAAGGAATCCTTCCCACTCTGGTTACAACGTCTCTAAGAGACGATCAACGTATACAACAAAATAACTTTTCAAGGTGAGTACAGAACTGTGTGCAAAAGCATTTAATTTGCTAAAGAGACAAAGAATTAGCCAACAATGAACTTATTGGTATTCTCATACTCATAGCGAGAATCCGCAGTTGCAGGCAGTGTGAATCAGAGACAGGCCGAGAACACTGCCAAACCATTTAACCCACACCACCTTCAAACGCAGTTCCCTGCTGATGGCAAAACTGTTGGGTAGTTTACCATAGTTTCCCCAAGTGCAAGTTAATTACATATCATTCAGTCATATTAGTTACACAGAAACCAATGAAGTATAAAGTGGCTCAATGCACTACTATTAACTCATCAACTCAAATTGCTCCCATTTGTGCTACCACCCGAGAGAAGTGAGCAGAAATTTACTCCAATTGCAATCAGTTCTGGAGCTTCTCTCAAGATGCATCCCAAGTTTGGAGTGACGTTAAATATATTTCACTGAACGGGTGGATGGGCATGAAATGTTTTAAACATCCATCAATAAATACTTGACTAAATTCCCTGTGATCACACTATCAACATTAGTCCCTGTGTGACGCCAACACTCTCAAAACCATACCCTCCACCTTCTTAATTTTAGATCACACATGTGGATTTGAACATCCAATCCAATTGCCACCTGAAAATTTGTCAGGGTATCTGTTTCCTGTTTAATGTAAGCGTATAGTAAACTGGTTTGATTTCTCTCAAGTCTTTCACACATCTTTCTCAGAGGGCAAAATGTTAGAACCTCTACATTTGGTTCACTCAAAGCCCTTCCCTCCACCACCACCCCTCCACACCCCCACCACCCCCCTCCCCCATCAGTATTTCTTCTTTTTGGATTTGTGCTTTTTGTACTGGCGCTCCTGCTGCTTGCTGGTGGTCTGAAGTTTCTCCCAGCTTCTGCTGTCGCTGTCGCTGTCTGACTCCTTCGCCTGCCCTCCGCCACCACCACTGCTGCTGCAGCAGTTTCCATGGATTGGGTCCCTCTGTTGCCAATTATCCCAGGCAGGCTCATAGGGCCTGGCCATAAAGTCCGGCATTGGACTGAAATGAGGCGCCTGAGCCGTGAGTCCCACCTGCTGTGCCATTGCCTGGTAATACTGCTGCTGCTGCTGAACCATCTGCGAATTGATGTGGTACTGCTGCAGCGCGTAAGTGTTCATCTGAAAAGAAAAGCAAACCACCTTAAGAATGGTGAAACACCTGAAGATTTCTGCACCCATCCATCTCCCCAGCACCCCCACACCATGTTTTCCCTTCCTCACTGCAGGCGCTGAATCCTGCCAGAGTCCGGTTCTGCAGGCACCTTTGCCGTGGGACTGAGGCTGTTGTTCTTCCAGCGAGCATCATCCAGCTGTCCAACAGTGGAGGGCGTCACACAGCCCAAGCCCTCTGCTCGGTGGTATTCCCAATGTCAGCACAAAGTGCAGTGGTGGTGAAAGTGATAAACATGATTGTGGAATGGAAGCTGGGGAGACAAGAACACAAGGTGCAGGGAGTGTTAATTTTACATGTGCAAAACGCAGGCACACAACCAACCCTCAAGTACAGTACTGAACTGTGTTAGAGGGCTTTGAAGGGTGAGCAATGAAGTACAAGGCAAGTTGATTAATGGGACTGCACACACAATGCCGTGAGGAATGAAAAAGAAAAGACTTGCATTTATATAGCGGCTTGCACAAGCTCCGGATGTCCCAAAGCGTTCTACAGCGAGTGAAGTGTAATCCCTGTTGTAATATAGGAAATGTAGGTATATAACTGCAGCACAGGTGCACTAGAATAATACTGAATCTAAAAGGGTTAAATTTTGAAGTAAGGTTGCACAAATTAAATCCCCTCAGTAAAGATTTAGAGATAATCTAATTGTGCTGCTTTAAATAATTTAAAGCATGGGTAGGATTGATGGAGAGGAACTATTTCCTGCAGTGGAGAGGATTCAGAGCAAGGGGGCATAACCATAAAATGAGGCCATTCAGGGGTAATGTCAAGAAGCACTTCTCCTCCCAAAGACTAATGGAAATCCAGAACTCTCTCCCCCAGAAAAGCTGCTGAGGTTGGGGAGTCAACTGAAAATTACAAACCGAGTTAGATTTTGTTATGGAAGGGTATAAACAATCACTGAACAAGGCGAGCACACTCAACTGGTTCCTGGGATGAAGGGTTTGTCCAATGAGGAAAGGTTGGGCAGGTTGGGCCTGTATCCATTGGAGTTTAGAAGAATGAGGGGTGATCTTATAAGACATAAGATCACATATAAGATCCTGAGGGAACTTGACAGGCTGGATGCTGAAAGGATATTTTCCCTTTGTGGGAGAGACTAGAACTAGGGGACACAGTTTAAGAATAAGGGGTTTCCCACTTAACACAGAGGTGAAGAGTTTTTTTTCTCTCTCAGATGGTCGTGTGTCTGTGGAACACTCTTCCCCAGAGAGCAGTGGAGGCAGGGTCTTTGATTATTTTTATGGCTGAGTTCGATAAATTCTTGATTGACAAGGGCGGCAAAGGGTATAGGGGGTAGGTAGGAAAGTGGAGTTGAGGCCCCAATCAGATGAAGCATGATCTTATCGAATGTGGAGCAGGCTCGAGAGGCCAACTGGCCTGCTCCTAATTCGTATGTTTGCAATGGATGAGTCAGTGGAGTTAGGATATAGATCAGTCATGATCTAGCTGAATGGAGAAACAGGTTTGAGGGGATGCATGGCCTCCCCCCTCCTATGTTCCTTCCTAGATCAGAACACAAAGGAGAACTCCCCTGCTCTTCTTCAAATGTTGCCACCTGGTCTTTACAGGGTCTCAGTATAAAGTCTCACCTGAAAGCTGCGCCTCCAACAGTGTAACACTCCTTCAGTACTGGAGTGTCAGCCTAGATTTTGTGATCAAGCACCCAATGACTATAGATACTTGGGGGAAAAATAAGTGCGCTTGATTCATTTAACAAGTTAAGGACAACAGGTAGCAGGATTCCACAGAGATACTCAATACATAGTCCAGCTTTCCACTTCCCCCACCCCAACCCTATGCCAGTGTGACTGAAATCCTCATCCATGAAACTCAACGTCTCCAATGCCTTCAATCATAGACAAATACCAACCTGCCCAACAATAAACTACACGTGTTCATCATGTCGGCTCTTGCTGGGAATCTCTGGCTGTCTAAACCTATCGCTTAATGCATTGGATTTGAAACTTGTCCTCGGCCTTGCATCCATCCTAACTCTACATACCACATCCTTGGGTCCACCAGCACTGATCTTAATTGCCTCCTCTCTCTTACCATCAGCCATCTTATTTCCCATTACACTTTAGGTGCCAAGCTCAATGTGTCAATGCAAATTTCTGTGTAAATTTTATAAAAAGGCTTAAAAAACCCCAAAAGCTATCATTTTAAATATTGAAGCCATCCTGAAATAAAATACTGTGCTACTTCAATGACCTGTTTATGAGTTCACCATGTTTACTTAACAACAAGTTGATTTTATTGCCTTAAAGAAACATGCTTCAGCAACAGAACCATATTGTGCTTACAGGTTTTGATGTTGCTATCCCTATAAAATTGTGTAGCCTTTAATAAGTGTGCTCCTCCAATAAAACAGTGAAAGCCTCTGACATAACGGTGATAAAATATGTGAATCCCCTGGCATGATGGTGTAACCCCTGGCCTGATGGTGCACCCCCTGGTCTGATGGTGTACCCTTTGACCTGATGGTGTACCCTCTTAATAAGTGTACCCTCTGATAAAATAAGTGTACCCTCTGATAAAATAAGTGTACCCTCTCAGTGTACCCTGAAACGGTGCACCCTCTGATAAAATAGTGTACCCACTGACTTACCAATAGCAGCATCACGGAGGGTTTTCTAGTATATGTAAAAATGGTACATGTGCGTGCATTTTGTCCATCATACTCCAGATGTCACACTTTGTTACAGGTGCAAAACAAGCTTTAAAAAAGAGAAAGAAAGCCAGTCACCTAATGGTTCTGACCTAGGGCCTGAAACTGATGAGCATTTTCCAATCTTCACTGTTCCCTCACGCAACAATTAAACTCAAAATGATCTTCCAACCTGCATTTACTTAACAATAATTAAACTTTGTGGCCTTCACTGGTTGAACTTAGCAGCACAATAATACATTTGAGTATCACAGTCTGGTCTTCATAAAACAGCATTTTGTCATTGAGTATTATTCAGCAAAAGAAAAGTCTTAAGCCTCTCATTTGTCATTTATTTCAATCTTAGCTTTGGTTTCTTTTCACTAGCTCACTTTACTTCTGCTTCCAGGCCTTGGTTACTGCTGCTGGTGGATCACCTGTGGGTTTTTTTTTAAGATTCAGAGGCTAAAGGTGAGGTAAATTAAGAAAATCATGTTTAGGTAACGTTACATTGTGTTTTTGAAAACCAATGAAAGGAGGTAGATTTACGAGGTAAATTCCTAGGAACAAAAGAAAGAGTAAGGAAACTCTATGTTGGTAAAGTGGAGTATTTCAGCACCATTTCATTTTAAACATCCAGAGGGTTACTATTGACCAGAAACTGAACTGATCCAACCATATAAATACTGCGGCTGCAAGAGCTGGTCAGAGGCTGAGAATTTTGCAGTGAGTAACTCACCTCCTGACTCCTCAAAGCCTGTCTGCCATCTACAAGGTACAAGTCAGGAGTACGATGGAATACTCTCCACTTGCTTGGATGAGTGCAGCTCCAACACTCAAAAAGCTCGACACCATCCGAGACAAAGCAGACTGCTTGATTGGCACCCCATCCATCACCTTCAACATCCACTCCCTCCACCATTGACGTAGTGGCAGCTGTGCGTATCATCTACAAGATGCACTGCAGCACCTGACCAAGGCTCCTTCAACAGCACCTTCCGAACTCATGACCTCCACCATCTTGAAGGACAAGGGCAGCAGATGCTTGGGAACGCTACCAATTGCAAATTCCCTTCCAAGCCACAGACTATCTGGGCTTGGGACCGTATTGCTGTCCCTTCAATATCGCTGGATCAAAATCCTTGAACTCCCTTCCTAACCGCACTGTGAGTGCACTTACACCACATGGACCACAGGAGTTCAAGGTGGCTCACCGCCACCTTCTCAAGGGCAGTTAGGGATGGGCAATAATTGCCAGCATAGCCAGTGAGGCCCAGACCCCATGAACAAATAAATTTTTAAAAATCTGTGGATTGGGGACTGACTCAGATTTGACGGGGTTACCACCTAGTCAAGGATCCACAGCTGGGCCACAGTCTGCATGTTTCTCCAAGACTGACAGACCAAACTGCTCTGCATTTTTTGTTTTTTGCCTAATGCTGTCCAGCATCAAGAGTGCTTGGAAAGCACGTGTCTGGACCCTCATTACCAATTCCACCCTCAGCAATTTGCTCTGGCTGACCCAGGCTGCTTGCAATATTGCACCCTGTTCAACTCGAGATTACAACCCCAGATTCTCATCACAAAAATCACCTCCTTGCACTGCCTTCCCCCACCTCAGCACAGCTGCTACTGCAACTCTCATCCGTGCCTGTCACCTTCAGATGAAACTATTCCAGCAGACTCTACTCCCTTGGCAGGCCTCCCATTGTCCAACTTTCATGAACTTCAGCTCACCTGGAACTCTGTTGCCCATAATCCTAACTTGCAACAAGTCCCGTTCATCTTGTGCTCACTGGCCTGCACTGGCTCTTGGTCCAATGCTTCCATTTTAAAATTCCCATTCTTGTATTAATATTTCCTTATGTCCTCATCCTTCCTACTCTTTGTAACCTTGGCTGGCTCGAGAACAATCCCCACAAAATTCTCCACATTCTGCCTCTTTGTGCACACCCATCCCTTTGCCCCACCAGTGAGGCTCTTTAGACCTCAAACTCTGAAACTCCTCTTTAAACCTCTCTGCCTCTCTTTCCTCCTTTAAAGATCCTCTTTCCAACCAACTTCTTTGACCAAGCTTTTGATTGCCCATCCTAACAGCTCCTCCTTTGTCTCATCCAATTTGGACTGATTATGCCTGTGCAAAGCGCCTGGGGACGTTTCTCTACATTAACGTCGCTATATAAATGCAAGTTGCTGTTGTAGGAAACACTTTCTGCATCCTTAGAAGTGGCTGGTTACCTACTGAACAAGGCTCTAGGCCTGACAGACCTCGAGTTTCCAATCCACAGGGCTTCATAACTTCATACTCACTATAGCTTGCCAGTAGTAAGGGTCAGGGTGGCTGAAGTTGTTGTTCATGGTGTATGGTGGAGTCAGACACAGCGAAGAACTTGGTCTATCTTGGAATGGAGTGTTCCTAAAACAATATACAGTGAATATATTAACAGGAGACAGAGGGAGGCAAGGGCAGACTTGTGCATCATCCTCTGTGCACTGTATTACAATGCCTCCAAGATTTAAAAATATTCAGCCAGTGTTTTCAAATCCCACCCTGATCTCACCATTCCCTTTCTCTGTAATGTTCTCCAAGATGTCTGCCCTCCTCCAATTCTGGCCTCTAGCACAGCCCTGATTGTCATTGCTCTATCACTGGTAGTCATGCCTTCAGCTGTTGGGCCCCAAGGTCTGGAATTCTCTCTCCAAACCTCTCTGACCCTCTCTCCTCTTTCAAGGTGCTCCTTAAAACCTACCTCTTTGACCAAGCTTCTGGACACCTGGCCTCATATCAACTTTACCATGTTAAAGGTGCTACACAAATGAAAGTTGCATGACATATATAGAATTACATTAGAATGTACAGCACAGAAACAGGCCATTTGGCCAAACTACTTTATGCTGGTGTTTAAACTCCAGAGAATTTCCTCATCGCAGCCTTTTACAATATCTTCCTATGCCTTTTTTTCTTAGCAATCATCCAGATTCCTTTTGAAAGCATCCAAGCTATTTGCCTGAATGATTCCTGTGGTGGTTAAGTTCCACAGACTAAGTAGCGAGTAAGGAAATTGTTCCTTATTTCCCTGACTCAGAAGTCAGCAACCTCCAGCTCCAGAGCCGCAGGCAGCTTGTTAAACATCTTATTTGTGGCTTTCAGCCTTTTCCAGTTGAATTGAAAAGCACCATTAAAAAAGTTAGTCAGGAAAGGTAAGAGCTGTGTTTTTATTGTAGGGATAAGAGGCTACTCATTATGCAGCGCCTTATGATTTTATATCATTTTAACAAAAACATTACTGTACTCTAAGTAAACCAGTTTGGGTGTTGTAGCTACACCATGGTTCTAGATAATGCCTTTGGTTCCAGGAACAGGTTTTATGGTTGCAACCATTATTGATTTTAATACAACCAAGATTATAAATTATTCTGAATATGCTACCAGAAGCTATTTTTTCATCATGAGCATCAATAGCCAAAAAAATTCTACGCATCTTAAGTAAAAGTTTATTTTAAAGATCATTATACTGGCAACATTTTAGTTAAAAAGTCAAATAATGCAATAATTAAGTAGGTCTAGTTTAATTTTGACATTTTTCTATTTATTATATATATAACCTATGCACTCTAACGGAGACAGTTGACAATTTGCCAAGTATTTGTTATAGTAACGGCGAATTTATGTCTTACAGCTCCCAATGCTTTTATTTTAGGCATTTTTTTTAAAAAGCTCTTAAGTTAAAATAGGCTATCAATCTATTCTCTGCCCTCTTGGATTTATTAGTAACTATCTTGTCCCAATGGACCCTAGTTTTAGATTCTCTCACAAGTGGAAACATTCTCTCCGTGTCTATGCTGTCCAATCCATTCAAAAAGTTAAATGCTCCTGTTAGGTTTCCTCTAAATCTTCTCTTTCTCAAAGAAAATAGCCCCAGCCTATTCAATCTTTCTCAATGACTGCATTTTCTCTATTCTGGTAACATCCTTTTGTAATTTCTCTAGTGCTTCTAGGATGAGGACCAGGACAAGATGAGGCCTGATCAGGGTCCAATAGAGGTTTAACGTAACTTCACTACTTGGAATTTCATAGCCATAGAAATAATTCCCATGCAGATGCTCTGCTAGCATCTTAACTGCTTTGCTGACTAATGTTGCTTGTAATCATTTGTTCCCTATTTCCCAAAATCACTTTGCTCTTCTACTCCATTCAGTTTCTTATTTTCTACATTGTAGGTATTGTTTCTATTTTCCAATCAAAGTAAAATACCTCATGTTTATCCATTAAGGTTTATCTGCCACTCAACTGTTCATTCTGCAAGCTTTCTAATATCACCATGCATTATGTATGAATCACAAAAAGCAAGCATTCGAGTTCAACAGGTAATAAGAAAGGCAGATGGAATATTGGCCTTTATTTCAAAGGGAATGGAGTATAAATATAGGAAAGTCTTGCTAAAACCATACAAGACACTAGTTAGACCATACCTAGGATACTGTGAACAGTTCTGGTCCCCTTTTCTGAGGAAAGATACACTGGCATTGGAGGCAGTCCAAAGAAGGTTCAGCAGAGGCAGCGACGCAGGTGGGGAGTGGGCGGCTGGTGAGGGGAGGCGAGGAAGGGAGAGAAGCGAAGGGGAGAGAGAAGCAAAGAGAGGAGTGGTGAAGGGGGGAGAGGGAAATGGGGGTGAGAATGGGTAAATGGGGATAGAAAGGAAGGGGGAGGGCAGGGGGGAAGGGGAGGGCAGGGGGGAAGGGGAGGGCAGGGGGGAAGGGGAGGGCAGGGGGGAAGAGGAGGGAAGGGGAGAAGGGGAGGGCAGGGGGGGAAGGGGAGGGAAGGGGGGGAAGGGGAGGGAAGGGGGAAGGGGAGGGCAGGGGGGAAGGGGAGGGCAGGGGGGAAGGAGAGGGCGGGGGGAAGGAGAGGGCAGGGGGAATAAGAGGGCAGGGCGGAAGAGGAGGGCAGGGGGGAAGGAGAGGGCAGGGGGAAGGAGAGGGCAGGGAGAAGGAGAGGGCAGGGGGGAAGGGGAGGGCGGGGGGAAGGGGAGGGCAGGGGGGATGGGGAGGGCAGGGGGGAAGGAGAGGGCAGGGGGGAAGGAGAGGGCAGGGGGGAAGAGGAGGGCAGGGGGGAAGAGGAGGGCAGGGGGGAAGAGGAGGGGAGGTGAATCTGGATAGATCGAGATAGATTGAGAAAGAATTTTTTCACCCAGAGGGTGGTGGGAATCTGGAACTCACTGCCTGAAAGGGTGGTAGAGGCAGAAACCCTCATAACATTTAAGAAGTATTTGGATGTGCACTTGCGATGCCATGGCATACAAGGCTATGGGCCAGTGCTGGAAAATGAGATTAGAATAGTTAAGTACTTATTTGACCGGTGCAGACTCGATGAGCCGAAGGGCCTTTTTCTGTGCTGTAGACCTCTATGACTCCTCCTGTACCAACCTGGGCAGTATCAGCAGGTTATAGGGACAGTGGGAGGTCCCTTTCCCAATAATCCCTAGCACATGCAGAAATACCTCCCCTTTCTTTGTTCCAATGGAAAAGGTTCATATTATACCTGCTATCTTGTGTCGCTCGGCATTGAGTGTTGTCCACTCCCGGGTGTGTCATGCTTAGATCCACTGTATGAGAGCTCCCTGGAACACAGGCAAACACAGCTGTCCTGTTACCTTCACAAAACACCCCGTTGCTCAGCTCATAAATGGTGGTATCAGTTACAATGTGCTGTCAAAAAAACTATTAGCTACTATGTTTTAGCTTTGTACAACGCTGTTCATGTGTTATACACTTAACTTACCCAATCAGATTGTCCAACCGCTAATGTAAACAAGTCGGGATTCCTTGTTCCATTTATGTAAAGATTGGACTCTAGTTGTGATCAAATCTGTTTGCTCTGTTTGAACTTAATTAACATCCTATGATCGAACAAAACAGGTTTTACTGTAACACTTAATACCCATAGGAGAGAGAGTTCCAGACTTCCATCACCCTTTATGTAAAGAAGTGCTTTTTGACATCACAATGAATGCCCTAGATGAATTTTAAGGTTATGACCCCTTGTTCTGATCGCCTCTCTCCCTTCACTGCATCCCCCACCAGAGGAAATAGCTTCTATTTATCCTGTCAATTCTTAATAATCGCCTTAAACATCTCAACTTAGTCATCCCTTAAATTCCTTCACTGTCATTGGGTCAAAATTCTGGAACACCCTCCCTAACAGCACTGTGGGTGTACCTACACCATGGACTGCAGCAGTTCAAGTAGGCAGCTCACTACCAGCTTCTCAAGGGCAGTTAGGAATGGGTAACAAATGCTGGCCTAGCCAGTGACACTCATATCGCATCAATGAAATCAAAAATACATGTTTAACACAAAATCTGTACTAGTTGTGGGGGTTAACAACAGAGCTTTCAGTCTTGGAGTGCTGAAACAAGATGAATGGTGCCTGTTAGTTTGGGTAGTGAAGGGGAGTGTGAAGGATGAATAGCTCTGTTTGTAATAAATATCAAAGAAAGATAGGTCAGTGAAGGCCATGTCAGAGAGGTGCGATGAGTCACGTAGAAAGAACAATGAACAAAGGGTGGCGTAGCACACATGCTCACTTGGGCAACAAGAGCAATAACATTACTTAACGCAAAGAACATGCTGATGTAGTAACTTCAGATTAGGGAAATGTAAATTAAGCACAATCAACCCTTTCAAGACACAATGCACCAAAGCCCTAAGGGACCTTTAACTTGTTTGCTTAGACTAACATGAGCACTCAAGATGTCATGACTTCAGGTATCAAAGTGTCCATTGTTCATGACTATTTCTTGGTACCAATTTTATTGATACTGCACATAATGGCTTATATCAACAAAGGATATGATTCAGACATCTCAGTATTCCCTGCTCCATTAACTTGTATTCAAGGGAAATGTTACATGACAATATCTGATAAAACTACCTATCAACCTACCACGCTCTCAGGGGATTAATGGAAATATTGATTTTCACATCCAAACCTCACTTCAACACATAATCATAATGACATTTAAGTGCAGGACTGAAGGTATGCTGCATTGTTGGAGATGCTGTCTTTCAGATGAGACATTAAACTGAGGTCCCATTGATCAGATGGATTCAGATGCCCAGCACTTTTCAAAGAAGGTTCTCCCAGCATTTTGGCCTACAACTGTCCCTCAACAAACACTAACGAAACAGGCTAACTAGCCATTTGCTTTTAACTAGCTATTTGTTGTTTCTGGGACACTGCTGTGAACAAGAGGACTCTTGTGGTTGTCTATTTAACAACAGTGATGATATTTGGTTGTAAATTGCTTTCACTCTTGATCTAAAACATAACCAGTTACATATAGGTCAGGATCAAATGCATCAGCTGAATTTTATCCTCTCAAAATTGAGGCGATTGAGATCAATGGAAGTCCCTAGTGAGCAGCACTCTCACCCCTGACTCAGAAGGTCGATGGTTTAAGTCCCCCTCCAGAGACTTGAGCACCCGAGCTTGGCCATCACTCAAGGCCACTATTGAGGAAGCGTTGTACAAACAGAGGTGTGGTTTTCTGGTGACATGTTAAACTGAGGCTCCATGTTAGGTGGGTGCAATTGACCACCATTTCGAAGGAGAGCATGGGAGTTCTCTCTGGTGCGCTCGGCCCCTCAACCAAGATCACTAAAACAGATTATCTGGTCATTATCAGATTCTTATTTGTGGGAGCTTGCTGTGCACAAATTGGCTGCCATGTTTCCTACATTACAACAGTAACCACATTTCCAAAGTACTTTATAGGCCGTAAAGTGCTTTGTAATGTCCTCAGGTGGTGAAAGAAGCTATATAAATGCAAGGCTTTCTTTTCTATCTGCCCGCTTTATGGTGGCAGTCTACATTGGCACTGTCACTCAGCAGGGGAGGAAAGTATGTTTTCTAGTCACAAGAGAACAACTTAAATCTCCTTCCTGACTTCTAGATTTCCTCAAGATACAGAGTATTGACTGATTGCAAAGGCCTCTAGCTCTCTGATTAATGGGGTGCTCTGGCAGAGCTAGGGCACCCTAACACTGAGCTCCTTCCGATACAACAGATATCAGGACCTTGAGAAATCACTGACACAAACCCAGTAGGCCAGCAAATGCTAAAATGCAGAACCACGTGACATACCAGAGCGATACTGCAGATTCAGCGGTCTACCATATAATCTGATTCCATTTAGCAAGGTGATGGCATATGGAACGGACTCTGTGTGCTTGAAGCAGACGAACCCATAGGTCTTCTGTCTGCCATCCTTGTCTTTAGCTATGTGCACCTTGGTCAATGGTCCAGCCTGCAATCACACAAGAGCGCCAGTCATAAGGTTACTGACATGTTAGCATCATAAAATCTTGCAGCAAAGGAGGCCATTTGGCCCATTGTGCCTTTGCTAGCTCCTGTCCAAAGAGATTTGGTCAAGAACTTTGAAGGGGAAGAATTTGCAGGGCCATGGGTAAAGAACAGAAATAACTGAATAGCTCTACCAAAGAGGTGGCACAAGCACAATGGGCTGAATGGCCTCCTTCTGTACTATATCGCTCCATGATTCTAAGGAATTAGTTAAGTTCCTGTCAGTAAATGGGATTTGGAATTATTAGAAATACACTTGTGGATAGGTGCGATAGATGGGTCGAATGCCTGAAACTGTTGGCAAGTGGATTGTAGTCCCAGTAGATGAGAGAAAGCTAATTTCACAGGTGTTTACTGAAATCTGAGTCACAGCGCTCGTCTCACAGCACCTTCCTGGGACCAACAGAGGGAGCTGCCTATCAGAAGCTTTCGAAAGGAAAGAAGAATTTTATTTAGAATTATTAAAATACATTATTAAATTATTACAGCAGCACAGAAATCGGTGATTTGGCACAACAGGTTTGTGCTGTAGTTTTTGTACCACACACGAGCCTTCTTCCACCTCTCTTTATCTAACCCCATCAACACAATTGCTATTTCTTTGCCCCTTGTGTGTTTGTCTAGCCTCTCCTAAAAAAACATCTCTGCTGCTCACCTCAGCCACACCCTGTGGTCTCGAGTGCCACGTTCAAGTCAGTCCCTAGGCAAAGATACTTCTTTTAAATGCAAAGTACTACAGATGTGAGATTTGAAATTAAAAAAAACAGAAAATGCCGGAAAGACTCAGCAGGTCTGGCAGCATGTGTGGAGAGAGAAACAGAGTTAACGTTTCAGGTCCAATATGATTCCGAAGAAATCAGGGTCTGAAGAAGTCATTTTGGACTCGAAATGTTAACTCTGTTTTTCTCTCTTCAGATGCCACCAGACCTCCTGACTTTTTCCAGCACTTGCTGTTTTTATTATGCTTCACAGACTCACAGAATTCTTACGGTATAGAAGGAGGCTATTCAGCCCATTGTGTCTGCACCGGCTCTGAGCATTTTAACTTTGTGCCAATCTCCTGCCTTTTCCCTGTAACCCTGCACATAGTTTCTATTTCGCTAATCATCTAATGCCCTCTTGAATGCCTCAATTGAACTTGCCTCCACCACGCATTCCAAACCCTAACTGCTCGCTGTGTTTTTTCTCACCTCGGATTTGCTTCTTTTGCAAAACACTTTAAAACTGCCTTCTCTGGTTCTCCATACGTTTACAAGCGGGAACAGTTTCTCCCTATCTACTCTGTCCAGATCCCTCATGATTTCTATCAAGTCTTCTCTTAGATTCTCCTCTCCAAAGAAAACAGTCCCAACTTCTCCAATCTTCTCTCATAACTAAAGTGTCTCATCCCTGGAACCATTCGCGTAAACCTCTTCTGCACTCTCTCCAATGCATTCACATCCTTCCTATAGTTCCTTCTCGCACCTGTCATTGACCATCCCATATCTATGGTCCCATTTCGATCATATATTTAGGGGGCAGCCCCTCTCACAGTTTACTGTCCATTGTTCTCCACCCAGAGTTCAAATGGACACTGAGATTTAAAAAGGAGGGTGCAAGAGAATTTCCAAAACAGGTGTTGAAAGACCGGTTTATTCTCCTCTTGTGTTAGTTACTCGAACCACCTCTTTATTCTCAGCAGCATCAAAATAAACAGCAGAGTTGAAGCTGTAACCGCACCTCCCCTTGCATCTGGACTCATCAAATTCTGTAGTGCCCAGAGTGAATACTGGGCAAATATTGGCAAGTAAGAGACTTGTCATGATGTCTGCCTGACAGCAAAGCCAACCAGAGGAGTGGAGGTGAAGGGGTGGGTGGGGACTATCTCTTAAAAGACGAGGGAGAGTCTCCCTTCTTTAAGTCCCCTGATTAAGTCCTCCTATCTCCTCCAGCTGTAAACCCTTCACCTCTATGTCCCTCCAATTCCGGTCCCTTGAGCATCCCAGAATCCCTTCACTCCAACAATGGTAACTCTGTGCACACTCTGCAACCATATCTTGCAACCACTCTGCCTCTCTCCTCATTAAAGAAACCTCTTTGATCAAGATTTTAGCCATCCCCAACGACCTCCTAATCTCCTCCTCTGGTTCAGCACCCAAGTTTTTTCTTGGGTGGGGAGGGGGGTGGATCTGGGAGGTATTTAACAGAAGAGGGGGGGGGGCGTGGATCTGGGAGGTATTTAACAGAAGAGGTCAACTTCAAGGGTTTCTCTCCCCCCCCAAGGGATGGTAGATTTTTCTGGGTGTATGAGGGTTGGCTCAGGAAGTGCGGGTTTGGGGATATTTTAAAGGGTATATTGGTATATTTTTAGGGGTGAGGTTTTTCTTGGGTATATTTTCCAGGAGTGTTCCAAGGCTTTGAGGATAAATAGTGCAGCGGTTTTACAAGGGCAATCTCTGGGGTAGATTATGTGGGGTAGATTCATGGGGAACATATCAGGGAGGGTTCTTGGGAGGGGGGGCAGCGGGTTTGGGGGTATTCCCAGGGGTATATATTTGAGTGGGAGGATTTTTTGGTGGGTATATTTTCTTTGGGGGGGATGGTAGATTTTCAGCAGTTGATTTTACAGGAATCTTTCAGGTTGGGTTCTCCGGGAAAGAATGGGTTTCAGGGGTATTTTCAGGAGGTATATTTGGGAGGAAGGTTTTTCGGGGAGTGGAGTTTCAGGGGCAGGTTTTGAAGGGCAGATTTTCAGGGGTAAATTTTCAGGGGTAAATTTTCAGGGGTAAATTTTCAGGGGTAAATTTTCAGGGGTAAATTTTCAGGGGTAAATTTTCAGGGGTAGATTTTCAGGGGTAGATTTTCAGGGGTAAATTTTCGGGGTAGATTTTCAGGGGTAAATTTTCAGGGGTAGATTTTCAGGGGTAGATTTTCAGGGGTAAATTTTCAGGGGTAAATTTTCAGGGGTAGATTTTCAGGGATAAATTTTCAGGGGTAGATTTTCAGGGGTAAATTTTCGGGGTAGATTTTCAGGGGTAAATTTTCAGGGGTAGATTTTCAGGGGTAGATTTTCAGGGGTAAATTTTCGGGGTAGATTTTCAGGGGTAAATTTTCAGGGGTAAATTTTCAGGGGTAGATTTTCAGGGGTAGATTTTCAGGGGTAAATTTTCAGGGATAAATTTTCAGGGGTAGATTTTCAGGGGTAAATTTTCAGGGGTAGATTTTCAGGGGTAAATTTTCAGGGGTAGATTTTCAGGGATAAATTTTCAGGGGTAGATTTTCAGGGGTAGATTTTCAGGGGTAAATTTTCAGGGGTAGATTTTCAGGGATAAATTTTCAGGGGTAAATTTTCAGGGGTAGATTTTCAGGGGTAAATTTTCAGGGGTAGATTTTCAGGGATAAATTTTCAGGGGTAGATTTTCAGGGGCAGATTTTCAGGGGCAGATTTTCAGGGGTAAATTTTCAGGGGTAGATTTTCAGGGGTAAATTTTCAGGGGTAGATTTTCAGGGGTAGATTTTCAGGGGTAAATTTTCAGGGGTAAATTTTCAGGGGTAGATTTTCAGGGGTAAATTTTCGGGGTAGATTTTCAGGGGTAAATTTTCAGGGGTAGATTTTCAGGGGTAGATTTTCAGGGGTAGATTTTCAGGGGTAAATTTTCAGGGGTAGATTTTCAGGGGTAAATTTTCAGGGGTAGATTTTCAGGGGTAAATTTTCAGGGGTAGATTTTCAGGGATAAATTTTCAGGGGCAGATTTTCAGGGGCAGATTTTCAGGGGTAAATTTTCAGGGGTAGATTTTCAGGGGTAAATTTTCAGGGGTAGATTTTCAGGGGTAGATTTTCAGGGGTAAATTTTCAGGGGTAGATTTTCAGGGGTAGATTTTCAGGGATAAATTTTCAGGGGCAGATTTTCAGGGGCAGATTTTCAGGGGTAAATTTTCAGGGGTAGATTTTCAGGGGTAAATTTTCAGGGGTAGATTTTCAGGGGTAGATTTTCAGGGGTAAATTTTCAGGGGTAGATTTTCAGGGGTAGATTTTCAGGGGTAGATTTTCAGGGGTAGATTTTCAGGGGTAGATTTTCAGGGGTAGATTTTCAGGGGTAGATTTTCAGGGGTAGATTTTCAGGGGTAAATTTTCAGGGGCAGATTTTCAGGGGTAGATTTTCAGGGGTAGATTTTCAGGGGCAGATTTTCAGAGGGTATTCGGGGTTGTGCTCCGAAACTCAGGGGAAGTGAGTTTGACGGGTATTTTGAGGATAAAGCGGGGCTTTCTGCGCGGGATTTTTGAGGGTTATTTACCCACCGTCGCTCCAGTGTCTACTTATTAATTAATTAATTAATTTATTCATTTGGCCTTTTACCTGCAGGAAGAGCTCGAACAGGATCTCCTCCCGGGTGCTGCTGTCCAGGTTCCCCACAAATATCGTCCTGTCCGCCTCGTCCTGTTTACTCATGGCCCCGGGCCCCCTCTCTCTCACTCCGGCTCACCATCAATCCAGGGCTCGAGGCCGCGCTACCATCCTTCCCCCCGCGCCCCCGAGACGGCTGCAGAGCCCAGAACCAGGAACCCTCCCAGCCACAGGGGGCGCGGGAGCTGGAGGAACCAGCTCACAGTGAGCGGGGCGGAGTACTCCCAGCCGGCAGAGGGCGCGGGAGCTGGAGGAACCAGCTCACAGTGAGCGGGGCGGAGTACTCCCAGCCGGCAGAGGGCGCCGGAGCTGGAGGAACCAGCTCACAGTGAGCGGGGCGGAGTACTCCCAGCCGGCAGAGGGCGCGGGAGCTGGAGGAACCAGCTCACAGTGAGCGGCGCGGAGTACTCCCAGCCGGCAGGGGGTGCGACATCATGAGGATCAAGCGCACCAGCAGTGGATTGAGGTATTCCCAGTCAACAGGGAGCGCTGTACCTGGAGAACTCCACAGCGACAGCAGGGAGAGGCAGCGCTGGTCGGCTGGGGGCGCAGTAGCCAGCGTACTCAGCACACCACCGGGGGTTGGGGGGGGGGGGGTGGGGTGTGGTGGGAGGGTAGGTGTGATGTAAAGTACTCACGCCCAGTGGATGGCGCTCTAGCCGGAAGGCTCAACACACTATTAGCAAGATGAAGAACCTCCTGGTCAGCAGGGAGTGCTGCAGTGGGAGGACTCAGCGAACCGTTAGCGAGATGAAAGACCTCCTGGCCAGCAGGGGGGGGTGCTGTAGTGGGAGGACTCAGCGAACCGTTAGCGAGATGAAAGACCTCCTGGCCAGCGGGGAGTGCTGTAGTGGGAGGACTTAGCGAACCGTTAGCGAGATGAAGGACCTCCTGGCCAGCAGGGAGTGCTGCAGTGGGAGGACTCAGCGAACCGTTAGCGAGATGAAGGACCTCCTGGCCAGCAGGGGGGGGTGCTGTAGTGGGAGGACTCAGCGAACCGTTAGCGAGATGAAGGACCTCCTGGCCAGCAGGGGGGGGGGTGCTGTAGTGGGAGGACTCAGCGCACCGTTAGCGGGGTGGAGAGTCCGCCAGATTGGCAGGGGGCTCTGGAGCCGGACGACTCAGCGCACCGTTAGCGGGGGTGAGGTACTCCTGACCGGCACCAAGAGCGGTAGGCGGAGCACTCTGCCAGTTGCTTACACTGGAGGCCGGTGTTGAAGGCCTCCCAGCCGATAGGCGGCCGGTAATTGTGGCGGTGAAGCCGGGGTGCGTTAGGTCCTCCCAGCCCGCAGGGGGCACTGTGGGGCGGAGGACCTTCAAACATGGGTGATGGGCGCCAGAGTAAGAGTGGGAGTGGGACTCAGAATTTAAGGTTTGGGACCAAAGTTGCAGGGGAAAATGTGAGGAAGAACTTTCTTACACAGTGAGTGATAATGACCTTGGCTGGCAGAAGCAGAGATGATGAATGAGCTCAAAAGGAATTAGGTGGGGGGGGGGGGGGGGGGGGGGTGTGGCGGGAAAACAACTTGTAAGGTTATGGGGATAGAATTGGGATTGATTGGATTGGTTTGACGGAGAGCCGGCATGGACTCGATGGGCTGAGTGGCCTTTCTGGCCTGTGAGTGGGTGAAGCTGGTGCTGAGGTCCTCCGGGCCAGCAGAGGGTGCTGTTGTGGGATGAGTTTGTCAGCTGTCCCTCGATTGGAGGATGACATCTACCCAGAGTCGGGCGTTTTTGCCATGGACCTTCGTGTGACTGAACAGATCAATTCTTGTAGATCTTTGGGTACATGGGGCAGGACCTCCCACAAAGTGATGGGATGTGGGGTGCAGGATTTGCCTCTTTTTCGTTCATTCTCTGCTGCCTCCCTGCCTCATCATTAATTGCTTTTATCAAAGTGTGATGCAGAAGTTGCCACCATTTTGGAATGATTGGTAGCAAGCTCCTCCCAGTCATTAATATCAATGTTGCCATGCTTCAAGGAGAGCTTCAGCGTATCTTTGTAGCATTTTCTTCTACCCCCCTGGACCATTGGCCATTTGAGAGTTGAGAAAACAGGACCTGTTAGGTGAACAAAAACAAAAATAGCTGCAAAAACTCAGCAGGTCTGACAGCAGCTGCGGAGAGGAACACAGTTAACGTTTCGAGTCCGAATGACTCTTCAACAGAACTAAGGAAAAATAGAAAAGAGGTGAAATATAAACTGGTTTTTGGGGGGGTGGGGGGGGGGGGGTGAGTGGGACAGGTAGAGCTGGATAGCGGGCCAGTGATAGGTGGAGGCAAAGAAGAGATTGCCAAAGATGTCGTAGACAAAAGGACAAAGAGGTGTTGACAGTGGTGATATTATCTATGGAATGTGGTAATGGTGACATTAAGGGTAGAAAGCAGGACAAACAAGTAGCAGATGGCCTGGTTGGGGTGGGGGGAAGGGATCGAAATGGGCTAAAACGTGGAGATAAAACGATAGATTTAAAAATAGGTGGGAAAAGAAAAATATATTTTAAAGATATAAATTATTGGAAAAAGGGGGATCGGAAAGGGGGTGGGGATGGAGGAGAGAGTTCATGATCTGAAGTTGTTGAACTCAATATTCAGTCCGGAAGGCTGTAAAGTGCCTAGTCGGAAGATGAGGTGCTGTTCCTCCAGTTTGCGTTGAGCTTCACTGTAACATTGCAGCAGGCCAAGGACGGACATGTGGGCAAGAGAGCAGGGTGGTGTGTTGAAATGGCAAGCGACAGGGAGGTCTGGGTCATGCTTGCGGACAGACCGAAGGTGTTCCGCAAAGCGGTCTCCCAGTCTGTGATTGGTCTCTCCAAAAAATCTTCCTGTTAGGGGAAGATGCTTTTCGTCCATCTGGACACCGTGTCCAGTCCATCAAAGTTGATTTTGGAGGAGTTTTGCTTGAATACTTGTGGAGCGGCTCTAGGAAGGACACTAGCGTTTGTTCAGTGGACCTCCCTTTGAATGCTGCAGAGGCATTGTTGGTGGAATTTCACGAGTGCTGTTTTTATGTGGCTGATACACAGTCTCACAGCAGTACAGGAGTGTGGTGATGACAACTGCCCTGCACACTGTGACTTTTGTTGACTTGAAGCCTTTGTTGTCGTATTTTTTGCTGGCCTTGTATCCCACACATTGACCTGCCCTTTTAATTGCTGAGGAACTTTCTAAGGATTTCCATTGTTCTCTATTTTTGACGGATTTTCAGTGATTAGCTGTTTCATTTCTGGCCAATTAGATTCTGCCATCAAGAAATACCCAGTAGTCTAGCAGCGAGGCCCTCCCAACACCTGGGGTACTATTCAGATAAGCACAGGTATGATGGGCTGACTGGCCTTTTTCTGTGCCCATTATTCAATGGCTTGTGTTGCCTCTCAACATTGGTGTTGAAAAGCATGTGAGAACAGAGAGTGTGCTGAAAGGTATGCCACCTCATTCGGCCTGGGCTACATGAGAGCGACATCAATATTACAAAACAAACAGAGGCTTGTCAGTCTGACTTGTTTCACGTCATCCTCACAAGCATCATGGGCTAAATTCTGGCATCAGCTTGAACATTGCCAGAATTCGGCCCAGGCAGTGGATGCCTTTTTGTCAGCTGACACTACTATTTGGGTAAGCTGAGCAAGATGGAGGACTGCCCCCAACCCAACAGGGCGCGGTATCTGGAGAGGCCTGGCAGGCATTTACTCCCAACAACAGGGTACGCTGCCTGGGGAGACTTGGAAGGCATGAGGATTTCCCCACCAACATTGGGTACCGCAAGGAATTGCTGGCAGTATTAACATCCCTTTTTGGATGCTGACTGGCCCTGTGTGTATCTCCAGAAATTACTCAGATAATTTGCTGAACCACTTCTAGAACAGAATCACAGAATAGTTACAGCATAGAAGGAGATCATTCGGCCCATCAAGCCTTTGCTGTCTCTCTGCAAGAGCAATTGAACGAAGTCGCACTCCGCTGCCTTCTCCTCATAACCCTGCAACTTTTTTCTTAAGCTCTTATTCAGTTTGCTTTTTAAAAAGCACAGTTGAACCTGCCTCCACCTACGCACTCAATTATTCATAGGCTTGTATTGTATTGATTTGTCTGTACAACAAATTGGACTCTGTGTTGACAGACTGAGTTAGGCAGATTTTGGATAGACAAGAGAGTCGAGGGTTATGGTGGGGGGCAGGTAGGAAAGACCACCATCGGGTCAGCCATGACCTTATTGAAGGGCAGAGTAAGCTTGAAGGGCTGAATGGCCCACCGCTGCTCCTAGGTCCTGTGTTTCTATCACTGCCCTCCAACTCTGGCCTCTTGTGCATCCCTGATTTTCATTGGTGACCATGCCCTCAGCTTTCTGAGCCTCAAGCTCTGAAAGTCTCTCCCTGAGTCTCAGTCATCGAGTTTGTTCAAGACAGAGATCGATAGATTTCTAATTACTAAAAATATCAAGCGATATGGGGATAGTGTGGGAAAGTAGCTTTTGAGGTGGAAGCTCAGCCATGATCTCGTTTTATGGTGGAGCAGGCTTGAGGGGCCGAATGGCTTTCTGGTCCTATTTCCTCTGTTCCTAAACCGCTCTGCCCTCTTTCATCTTTTAAGACCCCTCTTGAAAATCTGTCTCTTTGGTCAGGCTTGAGGTCACCTGATTGAATGTCACCTGTGGTGGCTCAGTGCCAAATTTTGCTCGATAACATTCCTGGGGTGTTTTTTTCTACGCTAAAAGGGTGACATCAATGCAAGTTGTTGTGGAAACACATGCGATAGATTTACCTCAGGAGCTGTCCTCCCCTGACAACTTTATTCTAGAATAGCAGCCCCCCCCCCCCCCCCCCCCACCCCACCCCACCTTCCTTACTTTGTTAACTCTGCACCCTCCAAGAAAGGGGTCCAGTTAGTGACGAGCAGATAGGATAATTAGACCGGCTGAGGAAAAGAATGGAAGATGCCTGAGGTTAAATGTTAAATACTGCAAAACTAATGGAAACTCAGGGATGCGGGACAATAATTGCAGTTATTATTTATTTAATAGACTATTTCAGAGAGTGAGTGAAGTGCCATTTATTTTCTGTAATGGCACAGCTAAGTTGAACCATATTGTAAAAGAGTGAGGACCTTTTTGCTTTATGTGGTTCGAGATGTGTTGTTCTGCTGCTTTAAACCTGGGAAGTACAATCATTTAAAACTATATTCAAATGGCAGACACAACTTGAGTTGCCACCTCTGGTTGGAAATGTTCCTGGAAATTTTGTCATGTGATCTCCTTTCATCAATCCTGCCGACCTTTCCATCCATTTTTATTTTTACTTCTGTCAGAGATCACAGAAAATGGAAAAGAAAGAATCCAATTTTTTTTCTTAACTGCTCCCCGTGATTCCTCTCCCTGGGCTTTTTGGCCGCAGCAGCGTACTGAAGATTAGTCTTTCATTCCTGAAAGTTCCAGGACAATCTTGGAGAGGTTGCAACCCTAAATACCACCTCCTTGTTACTGACTGGCCCCCATCCCAAAGAATTCTCCGCCTCTTTCACTTTCAGTAACTTAACACAGGAAAGTGCAGAGGGACATGATATCTGATATACCAATAGCCCAAAATAACACACTCTCTCTCGCTCTCTCTCAAATATTTATCCAACTGATCCTTAAATTGTCCCACACACTATTCTTCCTGTGCAGCCAATCTCCATGTAATGTGAATTTAAAGTGGTGTCAAGATTTGTGACAGTTTTGAACATATTACCAGGGCTCACTGTTTTTGCATAGATTACACAATTTATATTTTGCCTATACTGTCTTTCTCAAAAGGTGCTGGAAACAGAGCCTTTGAATATATTTAAGGCAGAGCTTGATGGATTCTTGATTAACAAGGGACTGAAAGGTTATCGGGGGTAGGCAGGAATGTGGGGTCGAGGTTACAGTCAGATCAGCCGTGATCTTATCGAATGGCAGAGCAGGCTCGATGGGCTGAGTGGCCTACACCTCCTAATTCCTATGTACCGCTATTTATGCTCCACACGAACCTGCTCCCACTCCACTCCTTTTCACCCTGTGAATGTAATTATATTGACATATGGGCAGTAGACCTTTGCAAGGCACTGGAAACAGCCACGTTAGACACTAGATTCACCGAGGGTGACTGAGTGTCCGTTGAGAATTTCCAGGATGACTGTGAAATTCTGGCCTGAATCTTCTGATGTCAGGAGCAGTGAAATCTGGACTTAAGCCTGTGTTGTGCTTCGGGAACCTGTGAAAGCCCCAGCGTGTGGACATGCGCTGAAATTGCTCAGGAAGCTTAAACTTCCGATGGGCTGATCTGCATTGCCCATTCCGCAACAATCTCCAACACCGATTCCTGTCTCAGAAACTTGAGCCAGTCACGTGGAACTTAGCTGGCTGCTTCCCCTGGAAATGTTACGCTGGTTAATTTCTGACCTCACTAGTGACTCACCAGTGTAACTGAACTAAGTACCACAACAGATGCAGCACCCCCCCCCCCGCCAAACCAGCCCACAATCGCCCTGCTGACCTGACCCGACTACCCTCCCAAACTGACTACCCCCAACCTAAACCAACTACAGCCCTGACACCTACTACTCCCCCAACTCGACCCAATTTTCCCTCCCGGCCCGACTAACACCCCCGAACTGGCTACCCAATCTCTGACGATCCCGTGAACGCAACTATTCACGACCTATTACAACCCTCCCCCAGCCAGCCCCCATATGACTATCCCCTGACCCAACCCAACAGCCCAGCAAACCTAACTACCCCCCAACCTGACTATCCTCCAATCCGATTACTCCCCCCAAACCAACCTCACCACCTACATGACCCAACCCGACTATCCCTTCCCAACCTGACTACACTGACACTGACTAGTCTGACCCAACTACCTCCCCAGATCTGTCTACCCCACCTCAAGACCCGAATAGCCCCTGACCTAACTACGCCCCCAGACCTGACTACCCCCCAGCCCCAACCTGACTGCGCATACAACCTAACCAGATTCAACTATCCCCCGCCCCCGACCCAACAATCCTCCAACCCGATTACCCCCATCCCAACCCCACTACCCGATCCAACCCAACTATCCCCCCCCCACAACCCAACTACCCTCCAATCCGACTATCCTCCAACCCATCACCACTACCCAAATACCCCCCTATCCCAACTGCATTACCCAACCCACCCAACTACCCCACCCCCCCTGACCTGACTACCCACATGACATGAACCGACCAAGCTATCCCACCCCAGTCTGACCCAATTACTTCACCCCCCCTGTTTTCTGACTGATCTTGTATTTAAACTGAGGGCAGAGGCCCATTTAAGAAGTTCTTGGCACTGAGCACACAAAAGTTCATGTAACCCATATTATGCTCCAACTGCTCAGTGCCTTGGCAACCCTCACAAACCTATTGAAGGCAGAGGCGTGCCTAGCTGTGCCTTGCCTTCGTCCAGCCCAGTGTGTGTTAAATGGTATATTGACTGCTGCTGGTGTGTTTCAGAGCGTTACCAGGATTTGAGTCTCAAGTGGGCAGCATCAGGAGGGAACTTCAATATGGAATTGAGCGAAAGGAAACTTGGTGCAGTGAGAGTCGAGGAGGCCTCAAAAGCAGAGCACAGCCCCGGAGGTAAGGAGAATACAAATAATAAATGCAACAACAGGCATGTCTGCATCTCTCTCTCTCTCTCTCTTTCTCTTTCTCTTTCTCCCCCTCCCTCCCTCTCTCTTCCTCTCCCGTTGCTGATTGCAATGTGTCTCATTTTAACAATCTGCCTTTCTCTGCAGGGTTTGGATGTTTTGGTTGGATTCTCACCATCCTCTCGTTCATCTTTATTTTTGCAACGTTCCCCCTCTCAATCTGGTTTTGTTTGAAGGTAATTTTAGTCATTTTTATTCTGCTGCAGGTTTTGGAATTATTTAGGAACACCCAGCTTCTCTCCCCAGTTAATCCTCAACGATACCCACTGCTAACTGAGAAAGTTCACTACTGTTTTGCACTGGCTTGCAACAGGCTTGGTGAAGTTTAACTCTGTTTTCGTATATTTTTTTTAATCCTCAAAAGCATGCACTGTCGAGGTTAATCTATTGAACCATCTGTATTAAAGAAAGCTGTTTATGTGCTGGTGCGTGAGTGGGGTTTGTGTGTCAGTTGCCAGCAGTGGTACAGTTCTGAATGGTGTGCATGTTCAAAGAAAGTGGGGGTGTGTGTGTGCACAAATCTCTGAAGATGAAGGGACAAGTTGAGAAGGCTTTTTAAAAAAAAAGATAGGATTGTTGCCTTTATCAATGAAGGAATAAAGCACACAAGTGAGGAGGTTCTATGAAATCTTTATAAAACACTGCTTTAGGCCTCAGCTGGCGTGTTCAATACTTGACACCACACTTTAGGAAGGTCTGTGTGCAGAGATTTACTAGAGCGGCACCAGTTGTGAGAGGCTTCAGTTATGCGGAGAGACTGGAGAGGCCGAGATTGTTCTCCTTAACCTAGGGAAGGTTAAGAGATGTGGAAATCGCATGTGAAAATCATGTGTTAGGGGTGTTCAAAATCATTGAATCACTTTGATCGAGTAAATCAGGAGAAACCAGCTGCTTCCACTGGCAGAAGAGTCGGCAATCAGATATAAAAGCAAAATTACTGCGGATGCTGTAAATCTGAATCAAAAACTAAAAAATGCTGCAAATACTCAGCAGGTCAGGAGGCACCTGTGGAGAGAGACACAAAGTTGATGTTTCGAGTGATAACCTTTTGTCAGAACAGGAAGAAGTTACAGGTGTAACAGGATTTAAGCAAGTACAGAGGCAGGAAAAGAGGGGAAGAAAGAAGGTCTGTGATATGGGTGGGCATAGATTTAAGGCTGTTGGCAAAAGAGCCAGAGGTGGCATGGGTTAACATTTCCTTAAACAGCGAGTTGATCTGCTGTGCACTGCCTGAAATGGTGGTGGAAGTTCAAAATTAACTTTCAAAAGAAAATTTGATGAACATTTGAAGGGAAAGAGCAGGGATGTGGGATTAATTGGATGGCTCTTCCAAAGAGCTGACAGGCACGATAGACTGAATGTCTCCTGTGCTATATCATTCCTCGACTAAGCTGTGCGGCACATCCCATGTAGTTGAATAGTCCGCTAGTGGTCACGGTATCAGGCTCATAATTGGGCAACATTGCTGAGGACAACATTTGTTCACACATGGAGAGGATGCAGGGGAGAATATCAAACAACACACTGGCAAAGGCATAAAAAGATATGAAGCCAAGGCAGATGGTTAGAATTGAGATACAGATCAGCCTGATCTCATTAAATATATGGAACATGCTTGCGGGGCTGAATGGCCTCCTCCTGTTCCGAGATTCGTAAAAGAAAACAGCCTTGAGTTTATGACCTGCCTCATTCAATTTGATCAATAGATCCCTCAAACATCATCACTAAAACTGATTGGTCATTTCTCACATTACTGATTGTGGAAGCTCGCTGTACACAAACTGACAGCTATGTTTCCTGCATTACAACAGTGACTAGACTCCAAGGGAAGGTGTAGCTGAGTAGAAAATCTTGACTGTGGCTCATACTGTTATTTGTTCAAAAAGTGCTTCATTGACTGAGAGCTGCTTTGGGAGGTCTTGAGGTTGTGAAAAGCACACTAGAGACCAAAGTTCTATCTTTATGAAGCACGGGCATGGGAGACCTACTCAGGATGAATTAAATTGCAACGAGAGTTTTCCCTAGTGACTCATAAGTAACTGTATTAGTCAGTTTGTAAACTGAACCATAGGAAGCTAAAATCAAGGTTCACTCACTGGTCTGCTCTAGATAATTTGATCTTATCTGTGATCACATTGGATACACTGCATAAAAACAAAAAAAAACTGCGGATGCTGGAAATCCAAAACAAAAACAGAATTACCTGGAAAAACTCAGCAGGTCTGGCAGCATCGGCGGAGAAGAAAAGAGTTGACGTTTCGAGTCCTCATGACCCTTCGACAGAACTTGCGTTCGAGTCCTTCTTGGACTCGAACGCAAGTTCTGTCGAAGGGTCATGAGGACTCGAAACGTCAACTCTTTTCTTCTCCGCCGATGCTGCCAGACCTGCTGAGTTTTTCCAGGTAATTCTGTTTTTGTTTTGGATACACTGCAGTTGATTGTGGGGGGGGGGGGGGGGGGGGGGGGCGTGGTTGACTATGGGATAAGGTTTAAAATCCTGCCCAGTTCCTGTCCACTGACTCTTGCTCGAAGGTCTGTAGGTAAGGTCAGTGTCGGTCTCAGCTCCCTTGCCGATTAATTTCCCGACCATCAGTCACTGTGCTTACAAAAGGAATACGTGCATTTATACAGTGTCTTTTATGACTTCAGGCTGTCCCAAAGCATGTTATAACAAATGGAAGCACTGTGTTTCTGAAGCATAATCACTGCTGCAATGTTGGAAAGGTGGCATGGCATTTATGCACAGCAAGTTCCCACAAGCAGTAATGTGATTATGGCCACATCATCTGTTTTTAGGTTTTAGTTGAGGGATGAATATTGGCCAAGACACTGGAAGGAGCTGCCCTGCTCTTCTTTAAAATAGTGCCATTGGATCGTTTTGGTCCACCTGAAAGAGTAGACATGGCCTGGGTTTAATGTCTTCTGTGAAGATAAGACTTCAGACAGTGCAGCTCTCCCTCCCTCACCAGCTGTGCTAGACTCTCCAGTGTCCGGAGTAGGACTCAAACCCACAACCTTCTGACTCAGCGGCAAGAGCTTGGGTTATAGCACCAAAGTGCATTAATATAGCACTGCTCTTGGTCATGGACCCTTGCAGAAAGTCAAGAGATAAATGGGAAACTGTGTTATAGGGAGTGGTGATTGTTAAGAGGAGATATTGTCAGACTTAGCTTAGTTGGTAACCTCTGAGTCAAAAGTTTGTGGGTCCCAGGCCTGCTCTAGAGGCTTGAATGCAAAATCTAGGAAGGCACCCCAGTTCAGTACTGTGGGAGTGCTACATGGTCAGAGATGCCACCTTTTGATTGGAACGTTAAACAGAGGTCTCCATCTGACCTCTCGGGTGAATGTAAAAGATACTGATGGCAAAATTTCAAAGAAGAGCAGGAGAGTTCTCCATTGTGTCCTGGCCAATATTAATCCCCCCAAATATAAAAACAAAAAAAACTGCGGATGCTGGAAATCCAAAACAAAAACAGAATTACCTGGAAAAACTCAGCAGGTCTGGCAGCATCGGCAGAGAAGAAAAGAGTTGACGTTTCGAGTCCTCATGACCCTTCGACAGTTCGTCGACAATCCCCCCAACATTACTAAAACAAATCATCTGATCATTTATCCCAGTGCTGTTTGTGGGAGCTTGCCACGTTTTCCACATTCCAACAGTGATTCAAAATGTACTTGATTAGTTTTTTAAAAAACATTGAGCTGCCCTGAGTTCATGAAAGGTGCTATAAAAATGTAGGTCTTTCTTCCTTAAATTGTTTTCAAATTAGCCAGTTTGCCGGTGGGGAGGTTAAGCTGTGAAATAATTGCTTTTGTACTTGTTTTAAAAAAAAATGTGCCTTGAATTAATGTAACTCAACAGGAATTCAGTTCACCAGGCACACTGGCTTCAAGCCAACCCAGAAATAAATATTGTTTACCTGATTAATTTTCAATGTATGTAATCAGAATACATCCTGTGAACACAACATATGATTCATGCCCCTCCACATGTTTCTATTCTATTCCACTGGGATCAGTGCTGCGGCCTCAACTTTTTACAATTTATATAAATGACTTGGATGAAGGGACCGAAGGAACGGTTGCTAAATTTGCTGACGGAAAGTAAATTGTAAAGGGGACATAAGGAGGCTACAAGGTGACATAGGCAGGTTCAGTGAGTGGGTAAAAATCTGGCAAGTGGAGTATAATGTGGGAAAATGTGAAATCGTTCATTTTGGCAGGAAGAATAAAGAAGAAGCAGATCATCTAAATGGTGAGAGACTACAAAGAACCTTAGAACCACAGGAAAGTTACAGCACAGGAGGAGGCCATTTGGCCCATCTTGTCCATGCCAGCCTGAGGGCACCCAGGTGCCCTTTCTAATCCCACCTTCTTGCACTCGGCCTATAGCCCTGCAGCTTACAGCTCTTTAGGTGCAGATCTAGGTACTTTTTAAAAAGAGTTTAGAGTTTCTGCCTCTACCACCAACTTGGGCAGCGAATTCCAGGCACCCACTGCTCTCTACGTAAAAAAGTTCTTCCTCATGTCCTCCCTACACCTTCTGCTGCTTATCTTGAATCTATGTCCCCTGGTTCTAGAATTCTCCACCAAGGGAAACAATTTTATCTTGTCCACTCTATCTATTCCCCTCATCATTTTGTGCACCTTAATCAAGTCACCTCTCAGCCTTCTTTGTTCTAAGAAAAATAACCCCAACTTATCCAATCTCTCCTCATAGCTACACTTTTCTAACCCTGGCAACATTCTTGTAAACCTATGTGGCAATTGTGGTAGAAGCTGCCTCTCTTTAGCAGAAGTGAAGTTACCTCATCCCCAACAGATTTGATATACACAGGTAGAAGAATGTTGACGATGCTGGGTAAACTGAAGAATAGCAGGAGGATTTTTTTAAATCTTCATGCGTTACTCAGAGCTCTCAGATGATCACCAACATTATGCATGGTACATGGATAATTAAAGCTGTTCCAAACTCCAATCATTTTACCAATATGTTTACTTTACTCCACAAATTACAAGCCGCCCGATCACTTGCATTAATACTGCACTTAGTATTCCAAAAAAAGCACTAAATTTGCAAGTCAATTTGATAAATAAGAAATTTTTCTGGAATACTAAATATTCCAAACTTAAGTCAGTATACCTGTGCTTCCAGCTGGCCATAACACCTCACTCTTGTCCCTTCCCTCAAACTGTTCATCCATAAGCAATTTACAATTCTGTAGTTTATTATCCACCGAAACGATCTTGAGACTTTTACTTCTGAACCCTGTATGGCCAATATACACTCTACTTCCTTTGATAATTTTGATAATTTTGCAGGGTACGTTATATTGGTTACTGCATGGAGATGGGATAAACAAAAATGGAAAACAGTGGGGGGAAACAGTCACCAATTAATTTATCCACAGGGAGAGGAACCATGAAAAGGTGGGTTTACCTCCCAGCTTCATAAACCTCCAATAAACTAATCAAGGTTCGAAGTGCAGAAGGCAAAAGAGATTTCAAGAGTCAATTCCAGTAACATTTAATACTAACAGTGCAAATGCTAAGATATACAGCAACAAAATGCATTTGTACCACGCGCTTCAAAATAATAAAACTCTTAAAGCACTCAGCAAGAAACATACAATTGCACTGTGCCCAGTATTGCAGGCAAAGATTCTGATTTTGCATTTATATCACAAAATGACTTCTGCAATGCTTCAAGGCTGCATTTGGTGTGAAATGCATCCTGCTGCAGAACGTATTCCCTTGCACCAGAAAAAACAGCAAAGCATCCACAGCCTTCACAATAAAGTGGGCTTGGGGAAGATCAACATAGACCAGCAAAAGGCAGCCTGCTTGCTGACAGGCATTGTCATCAGCTGCAGTCCATTGGTTTGTGGATGACATCTACTCAGGGTCTTGAGTTTCTCCATGGGTCTTCATATGATCGAACAGGCTGATTTTCAACCCACAAATCTTTGGGCACTGAGGTAGGATGGTCCCACCAGGTTGTGGGAATCAGAGTGCAGGATTTGCTTCCTTTCTTTCCTTCCCCTGCCACTGCTCTGCCTCATCATTAAGACATTTTCAAGGCATGATGCAGCTTAATGGACAAGTCGCCATTTTAAGATCATAAGACATAGGAGCAGAAGTAAGCCATTTGGCCCATTGAGTCTGCTCTGCCATTCAATGAAATCATGACTGATCTTATAATTCTCAACCCCACTTTCCTGCCTTGTCCCCATAACCCCTGATTCCCTTACTGATTAAAAATATCTATCTCTGCCTTAAATATACTTAACGACCCAGCTTCTACAGGCCTCTGCGGTAAAGAATTCCACAGGTTCACTACCCTCCAAGAGAAGAAATTCCTCCTTATCTCAGTTTTAATTTGCAACCCCTTACTCTGAGATTATGCCCGCTGGTCCTAGACTCTCCCATAAAGCGGAAACAACCTCTCAGCATCTACCCTGTCAAGCCCCCTAAGAGTTTTATATGTTTTAATAAGGTCACCTCTCATTCTTCTGAACTCCAATGGAGTACAGGCCCAACCTACTCATCCTCTCCTCATAAGAAAATCTCCCCATATCTGGGATCAACCTAGTGCACCTTCTCTGGACTGCCTCCAATGCCAGGATATCTTTCCTTAGATAGGGGGACCAAAACTGTGCACAGTATTCTAGGTGTGATCTAACGAGTGCCTTGTATAGTTATAGCAAGGCTTCCCCATTTTTATACTCCATTCCTTTGATATCAAGGCCAACAATTTGCCTTCCCTATTATCTGTTTAACTTGAATGCTAGCTTTATGGGATTCATGCACAAGGACTCCCAAATCCCTCTGTGCTGCAGCTTTCTCCATTTGAATAATATTCAGCTCCTCTTCTTCCTGCCAAAGCGTGTAGCCTCACATTTGACTACATTATATTCCATCTTCCAAGTTTTTGCTCACTCACTTGACCTGTCTACATCCCTCTGTAGACTCTTGGTCATCCTCACCACTTGCCTTCCCACCTATTTTTGGGTCATCTGCGAACTTGTCGTTAGTACATTCACTTCCCTCGTCAGTCTTTAAATAGTTGCAGTCCGAGCACTGATCCCTGTGGCACTCCACTAGTTACAGGTTGAAAATGCCCCCCTTATCCCAACTCTGTCATCTATTAGTTAGCCAATCCTCTATCCATGCTAATATACTACCCCAAACACCATGGGCTCTTATCAAGCTGCCTTATGTGCGGTACCTTATCGAACGCCTTTTGGAAATCCAAAGATATTACATCTACTGGTTCCCCTTTATCTATCCTGCTTGTTACCTCCTCAAAGAATTCTAATAAATTTGTCAGGCGTGATTATCCCTTCATGAAGCCATGCTGACTCTGCTTGATTATATTACGCATTTCTAAATGCTCTGCTGTTACATCCTTAACAATAGACTAGCATTTTCAAAATGACATGTTATACTAACTGGCCTAAAGTTACCTGTTTTTTTTGTCTCCTTCCCTTTTTGAATAATTTTGTGTAGCAAGTACCTCCCAGTCATTAATGTCAATGCTGCCACACATCAAGGAGAGCTCCAAAGCACCTTTGAAGCGTTTTCTTCGACCTCCCCCAGAACATTGGCCACTTGAGAGCTGGGAAAACAGGACCTGGTGGGGAAGATGGCTTTCAGCCATCTGGACTTACAATGTCCAGTTTATCAAAGTTGATTTTGGAAATGCTTGAGTAGCTGGCTTCAAGAAAGATATCAACATTTGTTTGAAGCCGCTAGAACCATCTATAGACCATGTTCAAATGGACAAAAGCCCCTTTGCTCACAAGATGGTGTTTCACTTAAGGATGACAATGCCATCCGTCAACGCTGCAAAGAACATTTTCAACAACCCCACAACTGCAAATCCACAATGGCAGCTGATGCCCTCTAGGCCAGTAGTGCAACCTGTGGACCGCAGGCCGCATGCAGCCCATCAGGACTCTGAGTGTGGCCTGTGAGACACCTTGTTGACTGTTGCCCATGCACAGGGTTGCCAGATTCCACTGGTTTCCAAACATGTCGTCCCCCCACCCCCACCCCCCGACCGGTATTGCTAAAGTGATACGCGTGCAAAGGGCACATGAAGTGAGGTGCCTTCTGATTGCACGGAACAATGACTGTGAAAGCCATAGGCTCTCTCTGCATCCAATAAAAACACTGCTATGGTTCAATCGCCCTGCAAATTCTTATTCATGGAATCATGATTAGTGCACATGTCCGAATTCAATCTTGCAGCCCACCGAGATGAAGGAGGGCCACTCATGAGGCCCACTCACTAACCTAAACTGCCTTTTTCTTTTCCCACCTATTTCCATTATTTTTAAATGTATTTCGATCCATTGTTTTATCTCTACCTTTTAGCCTTTTTCGATTCCTTCACCCCACCCCACCCCCACTAGGGCTATCTGTACCTTGCTCGTCCTGCTTTCTACCCTTAATTAGCACATTCCTTTAGATAATATCACCAACTTCAACACCTTTGTCCTTTTGTGTGTGACATCTTTTGGTTATCTCCACCTATCACTGGCCCTCTATCCAGCTCTTCTTGTCCCACCACCCCCCCCCCCCCTTAAACCAGCTTATATTTCACCCCTTTTCTATTTTTCCTTAGTTCTGTTGAAGAGTCATATGGACTCGAAACGTTAACTGTGTTCCTCTCCGCAGATGCTGCCAAACCTGCTGAGTTTTTCCAGGTATTTTTGTTGCTAATAAAATGTTATCATTTATTTGAGGGGAATTGGTTACAAAAATAGGGAGGTTATGCTTCAGTTGCACAGGGCGTTAGTGAGACCACATCTGGATATTGTATACAGTACTGGTCTCCTTATTTAAAGAAAGATGTAAATGCGTTAGAAGCAGTCCGGAGAAGTTTTACTAGACTAATACCAGGAATTTAAAAGCAAAAAACTGCGGATGCTGGAAATCCAAAACAAAAATAGAAATACTGGAAAATCTCAGCAGGTCTGGCAGCATCTGCGGAGAGGAACTCATTTAACGTTTCGAGTCCGTATGACTCTTCAACAGAACTAAGTAAAAATAGAAACGAGGTGAAATATAAGCTGGTTTAAGGTGGGAGGGGGGTGGTGGTGGGAGGGACAGGTAGAGCTGGATAGTGGGCCAGTGATAGTTGGAGATAACCAAAAGATGTCACAGACAAAAGGACAAAGAGATGTTGAAGGTGGTGATATTATCTAAGGAATGTGCTAATTAAGGGTAGAAAGCAGGACAAGCAAGGTACAGATAGCCCTAGTGGGGGTGCGGTGAAGGGAAGGGATCGAAATAGGCTAAAAGGTAGAGATAAAACAATGGATCGAAATACATTTAAAAATAATGGAAAAAAGTGGGAAAAGAAAAATCTATATAAGTTATTGGGGGAAAAAGGTGGGGGTTGGAAGGGGGGTGGTGATGGAGGAGAGAGTTCATGATCTAAAATTGTTGAAATTAATATTCAGTCCGGAAGGCTGTAAATTGCCTAGTTGGAAGATGAGGTGCTGTTCCTCCACTTTGTGTTGATCTTCACTGGAACAATGCAGCAGGCCAAGGACGGACATGTGGGCATGAGAGCAGGGTGGAGTGTTGAAATGGCAAGCGACAGGTCTGGGTCATACTTGTGGCCAGACCGAAGGTGTTCTGCAAAGCGGTCACCCAGTCTGTGTTTGGTCTCTCCAATGTAGAGGAAACCGCATTGGGAGCAACAAATGCAGTAGACTAAATTGAGGGAAGTGCAAGTGAAATGCTGCTTCACTTGAAAGGAGTGTTTGGGCCCTTGGATGGTGAGGAGAGGGGAAGTAAAGGGAAGTGTTGCACCTTCTGCAGTTGCATGGGAAGGTGCCGTGGGAGGGGGTTGAGTTGTAGGGAGTGATGGAGGAGTGGACCAGGTTGTCCTGGAGGGAACGATCCCTGTGGAATGCCACCAGGCGGGGTGAAGGGAAGATGTGTTTGGTGGCGGCATCATGCTGGAGTTGACGGAAATGGCGGAGGATGATCCTTTGAATGCGGAGGCTGGTGAGGTGGTAAGTGAGGACAAGGGGGACCCTATCATTGTTCTGGGAGTGAGAGGAAAGTGTGAGGGTGGATGCGCGGGAGATGGGCTGGACACGGTTGAGGGCCCTGTCAACCACCGTGGGTTGAAAACCTCGGTTAAGGAAGAAGGACATGTCAGAGGAACTGTTTTTGAAAGTGGCATCATCAGAACAGATGCGATGGAGGCGAAGGAAGTGAGAGAATGGGATGGAGTCCTTACAGGAAGCTGGGTGTGAGGAGCTGTAGTCGAGGTAGCTGTGGGAATCGGTAGGCTTGTAATGAATATTGGTGGACAGTCTATCACCAGAAATTGAGACAGACTGATCAAGGAAGGGAAGGGAAGTGTCCGAGATGGACCATGAGAAAATGATGGAGGGGTGGAGATTGGAAGCAAAATTAATAAATTTTTCCAGGTCCAGGAATAGGTGGGTTGTCTTATGAGGAAAGGCTGGACGGGTTAGGCTTGTCTCCACTGGAATTTAGAAGAATAAGACGCAACTTAATTGAAACCTTTAAGATCCTGATAGGTCTTGACAGGGTGGATTTTTTTTAGCATTCACAGCTTCTCTTTGGGCTTCTCTGGCTGGGCCATTATTGCCCATCCCTAGCTGCCCTTGAGAAGATTATGGTGAGCGGTTTGATACAAGTGAGTGGCATGCTAGACCATTTCAGAGGGCATTTAAGAGTCAACCACATTGCTGTGGGTCTGGAGGCCAGACCAAGTAAGAATGGCAGATTTCCTTCCCAGGTACCAGGGCCAGATGGATTGTTTCCGAGGCTGCTGAAGGAAGTCAGGGAGGAGATAGCAGATGCTCTGAGGATGATTTTCCAATCTTCACTGGATAAAGGGGAGGTGCCGGAGGACTGGAGAAATGCAAATATAGTTCCATTGTTTAAAAAGGGATCAAAGGAAATGCCAAACAATTATAGGCCAGTTAGTCTTTCATCGGTGGTGAGCAAATTAGTAGAATCAATCCTGAGAGATAGGATTAACTGCCATGTGGAAAGGCACGAACTAGTCAGGGATGGTCAGCATGGATTTGTTAAAGGAAGGTCTTGCCTCACAAATTTGATTGAATTCTTTGAGGAAGTGACAAGAAGAGTTGATGAAGGTAGTGCAGTGGATGTTGTGTACATGGATTTTAACAAGGCATTTGACAAGGTCCCACATGGCAGATTGGTCAGGAAAGTAAAAGCCCATGGGATTCAGGGTAATGTGGCAAACTAGATAAAAGGTTGGCTTTGTAACAGGAAACAAAGGGTAATGGTCGATGGATGCCCTTGCAAATAGAAAGTTGTCTCAAGTGGTGTTCTGCAGGGCTCGGTGTTGGGACCTTTGCTGTTTGTATTATATATTAACGATTTGGACATGAACGTGGGGGGCACGATTGGGAAATTTGCAGATGACACAAAGATTGGCCGAGTAGTGGATAGTGTAGAGGATAGCCATAATCTTCAAAACGATATAGATGGGTTGGTGGAGTGGGTGGTAAAGTGGCAGACTAACATAGAGAAGTGAGAGGTCATACATTTAGGGAGGTCAAACAGTTACAGAGATTACACAATAAATGGGAATATACTAAGAGGGGTAGATGAAGTGAGAGATCTTGGCGTGCAAATACACAGGTCCCTGAAGGCAGCAGCTCAAGTAGACAACGTTGTAAAGAAGGCATATGGAATGCTCTCCTTCACTGGCAGAGATATAGAATGTAAAAGTAAGGATATAATGTTGGAATAGTATAAAACACAGGTGAGGCCACAACTGGAGTATTGTGTGCAGTTCTGGTCATCACACTACAGGAAGGATGTAATAGCTCTGGAGAGAGTGCAGAGGAGGTTTACAAGAATGTTGCCAGAATTACAAAAGTGTAGCTACGAGGAGAGATTGGATAGGTTGGAGTTATTTTCCTTAGAACAAAGAAGGCTGAGAGGTGACTTGATTGAGGTGTACAAAATTAGGAGGGGAATCGATAGAGTGGACAGGATAAAATTGTTTCCCTTGCTGGAGAATTCTAGAACCAGGGGACATAGATTCAAGATAAGCAGCAGAAGGTGTAGGGGGGACATGAGGAAGAACTTTTTTACGCAGAGGGTAGTGGGTGCCTGGAATTTCCTGCCCAAGTTGGTGGTAGAGGCAGAAACTCTAAACTATTTTAAAAAGTACCTGGATCTGCACCTTAAATGCTGTAAGCTGCAGGGCTATGGGCCGGGTGCAGGAAGGTGGGATTAGAAAGGGCACCTGGGTGTCCTCGGGCTGGCATGGACAAGATGGGCCGAATGGCCTCCTCCTGTGCTGTAACTTTCCTATGGTTCTATGGACAGTGAAGCTGGGTTTAAAATGGGTGCAAGTGGGAGGTTATGATTCCTGTTTATTGTATAATTTAGTGCTGTGTCTTTTTTAATGTCGGAAAAGATAAATGCCCCCGCCAACATTCTACTTCCATTAAAAGTAGTCACCAGAGGAGCATAAATCTACCAAATCAGAAGGATTCAGAGCAAGATGCAGGCTACAATAGAAGTTGCCTGTGGTGCTTTACATGTTAGGCTAATAGAGACACCTGTAGTGCAATGTATCTCCAGTCTTAGCTTTAGAAGAGATTTTGTGTTACATGAATTTGAGGTTGAGCTCACATCATAAGATCAAATGAAATAGGAGCAAAGTAGGCCCCCCAGCCCATCAAGCCTGCTCCGCCACTTAACAAGACCATGGCCGATCCAAGCGCGGTCCCAACTCCACCTCCCCGATGCCCCCCACGACCCCTGGTTCCCTCTGTCTAACTCAGCCCCGAACACATCCAGCCACCACCGCCCTCCAGAAAAGAGAATTCCAAACACCGACGACCCTCCGAGAGAAGAAATTCTCCCCCTATCTCGGCCCCAAATGGGAAAAACCCCCATCTTTAAACCATGCCTCGTAGTTCCAGAACACCCCACTGCCCCACAAGGGGAAACCTCCTCCCAGCCTCCACCCTATCAAGCTCCCTTCATCACCAGATTGCTGGAAACACTAACGTGCATAAAATTACACACAATATATAGCACAGAAACAGGCCATTCGACCCAACTGTCCATACTGTTGCTCATGTTCCATTCGAGCATCCTCTTATCCTTATCTAATTCTATCTGCATAACCCTCTATTTTATTCTCCCTCACATGCTTATCTAGTTTCCTCTTAAATCCATCTACGCTATTCACTTCAGCTACTCCCTGTGGTAGTGAGTTCCACATTTTCACCATCCTGAATAAAGAAGTTTCTTCCGAATTGTTTATTTGATTTCTTGATGACTATCTTATATTGATTGGCTATTTTTTCCCCCCGATAAGTATTCATAAAATGTTGAGAGAAAAACAATATTGACGTTTCAGGTCAATGACCTTCGATGTGGAGAGGATGTTTCCTCTTGTGGGAGGATCTAGAACTAGAGATCACTGTTTAAAAATAAGGGGTCGCTCATTTAAGACAGAGTTGAGAAATGTTTTCTCTGAGTGTTTGGAACTCTCTTCCTCAAAAGGCAGTGAAAGCAGAGCCTTTGAATATTTTTAAGACAGAGCTAGATAGATTCTTAATTAACAAGGGGGTGAAAGGTTATCAAGGGTAGGCATGAATGTGGGATTGAGGTTACAATCAGATCAGCCACAATCTTATTGAATGGTGGAGTAGGCTCAAGAGGCCGAGTGGCCTCCTCCTGCTCCTAACTCGTATGTTCACTTGTGGTTTCACCTCTCGTGTATTATCGAGGCATCATGATCTTGTGTCATCTCAACTATGTGAAGGTCTCTTTCATGCTCGAGACATTAACTATGTCAACTATGTCGAGATTAGGTAGGTGGATGAAGGTGACAAAGGGAGACTTGGACAATGCAGGGTGGGTAAATAGGATTAGGGCTATATGCTTGCATGGAGGCTAAATGCCAACATGGACTCGATGGGCTGAATGGACTGCTTCTGTATTGTAATGTCAATATAGAATCATACTGCACAGGAGGAAGCCTTTCGGCCCATCATGCCTGTACTGGCTCTTTGAAAGCACTATCGAGTTAGTTATATTCCCCTGCTCTTTCCCCATAGCCCAGCAATTTTTACTTCTCAAATTTATATCCACTTTCCTTTTAAAAGTTACTATTGAATCTGCTTTGACTGCCCTTCCAGGCTCTTCCACTGATTCCTTCCTTTGCAAATTATCTTAAATCTGTGATCTCTGGTCACTGACCCTCCTGCCCATGGAAATGTCTTCTCTTATTTACTCTGTGAGGTAGTGCGTATGCAGGTACAGTGTCCCAAAACAGGCACCCCGGGACTGAGTCTGTGCCGGTTTTTGGATCTGGCTGGTTTTCAGGTCGGGTGGTTTGGGCCAGGTCCGATTGGTCAGATCAGGCCGAGCCAGGTTGGATGGGGCCAAGGGGAGCTCAGACCACGCAGAACGCAGGAAAAGCCCAGCCTGCAAAGCCGATAACAAGTCCGTGCCAATGCAGCACCTAGCCGATGAAGCCAGTCAGTTATTTTACTCATTTGATAAGAATAAAAATTCACACTTGGCAGCTTATAAAATTGTCCAGTTTTCAGATAGCCAGATTTGAGCCACTGTATAACCTCTCAACTATGGTATTATCATTATAAATGTTTGTAGCTTTTCCAGTGCTTGTATAATATGGAGACCAGTCATTCACAAATCCCTCCCTGTATAAGTTTAACATAACTTCACACAATACAAAAGCAAAATACTGCAGGTACTGGAAATCAGAAATAAAAACAGAACATGTTAGAAACATTCAACAGGTTAGGCAGCATCTGTGGAGAGATAAACAGAGTTAATGGCTGGGATTTTCCGGCCCTGCCAGTCAAGTGACTTTTGGCCGCTCTCCAAATTTTCCCCACCGACCTGCCCACCCACCCTCCCACGATGATGCCCACCACTGTCGGGACTGGAAAATCCCACCCAACGTTTCAGGTCAATGACCCTTCTATTTTTATTATTTTTATTTTAACGTAACTTCTCTGCTTTTCAATTCTGTCTCTCTAGGAATGAACTTCACTTCTGGGTTTAGCTTTTTTTTTAAGCCCTCATGAATCTATTGCTGTTTTTAGTGATTTGTCTATCTGTACCCTTTGCTCCTCTAATGGATATAGAATCCAGTTTTCCAAGGATTTTTGACCTCATTATCCTTTCCACCAAAATACACCACCTCTCACTTAACTATATTAAAATTAATGTATGTGAAGGGTGTTGCGATGTTTCTGACACATAAGGAGCTCATTGTCAAAATACATGTCTTTCTTATAAATACAAGTCTTATTGACCATGCAAATGTCATTTTGCTGTCTGACACAAGGGGCTCATTCATTTCTCATCTCGCTGAGCTAAAACAGTCCAATGACCTACAATTCAGTCAGTGGGTCATTTTTTTTCTTTATTCTTTCATGTGGCTTCGCCGGCAAGGCCATCCTTAATTGCCCTTGAACTGAGTGGCTTGCTGGGCCGTTTCAGAGGGCAGCTAAGAGTCAACCACATTGCTGTGGATCTGGAGTCACATGTAGGCCAAGACCAGATAAGGATGGCAGATTTCCTTCCCTAAAGGACATGAGTGAACCAGATGGGTTACATGAATCAATGGTAGTTGGCATGGTCACCCTTACTTTCGATCCGAATTTATTAATTGAATTTAAATTCCACTAGCTGCTGTGGTGGGATTTGAACCCATGACCCACAGAGCATTAGTCTGGGCTCCTGGATTATTAGGCCAGTGACATTCCCATTACACCATCCCACATTTCCTTTCTCAATCATTTCCCAATGATTAATTCTAAACCCTCCCGCTTTAGAGGGAAGAAAAATATTTGGACAACAATTTAGTTTAGCATTTTCTTATCATGCAGTCATAAAATGGATACAGCCAAGAATAAAGCCATTTGCCCATCATATCTGTGCCAGCCCTCTGAAGGAGCTATTCACCCAGTACCACTCCCCCTTGCCTTGCCTGTTTTTCCTTTTCATCAATCATGAACTCCCTGACTCAGGGAATCCCCCCTAGCCGGGGGGGGGCGACGATCGGGTTCGTGCTCACTCCCGCCTGCCCCTGCACAACCCCCCCAACAGGGGGAGAATTCAGCTCAGTCTCTTACTATCTACTCTGTCCAGTCCCCTCATGATTCTGAACACCTCTATCAAATCTCCTCTCAACTTTCACTGTTCCAAGAAAAAGAGTCCCATCTTCTCCAATCTGTCAACGTACCTGAAGTTCCTAATTCCTGGAACCATTCTCGTTAATCATTTCTGCACTCTTTCTAATGCCTTCTCATCTTTCTTTAAAGGCCAATTTTCTGAGTTTCTGGTGTTCGCAACAGGTCCATGCCTGTGTTGCTGCACCACAGAAGCCTCTTCCCATTATCTAACTCCTTCAATGTATCTTTCTATTCCCTTCTGCCTAATGTACTTCTCTAGTTTCCCTAGGAGTGCATCATATAAACAGCTGAGTCAGTAAAAGTGGCCATGAAGCTGTTGAATTTTCAAAAAAAATTCAGTCAGCTCACTAACATCTGAGAGATGGAAGCAAATGAACATAGGAGCAGGAGGAGGCCATTCGGCCCCTTGAATCTAGTGTTCAACTATCCAGTTAAGTCATGGCTGAGCTGTATATTAACTCTGTTTATTCCCCCACCCCTGCCCCCCTTCTCTCCCCCCCCCCCCACCCCCCACCCCCCCGCCACAAGGTTCTGTATCCCTGAATACCCTTTCCGAACAAAAATCTATCAGTCTCAGTTTTGAAATGTTCAGTTGACCCTCAACCTCAACTGCTCTTTGGGGGAGAGAGCCCCAGATTTCCACTACCTTTTTGTGTGAAGGAGTGCTTCCTGGCATCACCCCTGAATGGCCTGGCTCTAATTTACCCCTTGTTCTGGCCTCCCACAGAATGACAGAATTTTTACTGTTTAGAAGGAGGCCATTCAGCCCATTGTGTCTGCTCCGGCTCTCCGAATGAGCAGCTCACTTAGTGCCTTTCACCCACCTACACTTGCACGTTCTTCATTTTCAAATAACAGGCTAATTCCCTTTTCAATACCTCCACAAAAGGAAATGATTTCCCTCCACCTATCCTGGGAAATCTGCCATCCTTATCCAGTCTGCTCTAATATGTGACTCCAGTCAACAACAAAGCGGTTGGCTGCAGTTTTGGTTTAAGATTATGCTAGACATAGGAACATTGGACTTAAGGAGCAAGAGTAGGCCATTCAGCCCTTCAAACCTGCTCCTCCATTCAATAAGATCGTGAATGATCTGGCTGTGGTCTCAACTCCACTTCGCTGTTTGTCCCCCATGACCCTTGACTCCCTTATCTATCAAAAATCTGTCTAACTCTGTCTTGAATAAATACAATGACCCAGCCCCCACTACTTTCTGGGGAAAAGAATTCCACATACTAACAGCCTTCTGAGAGAAAAAAGTTCTCCTCATCTCTGATCTAAACGGTAGACCTCTTACTCTTAAACTCTGTCCACCTGGTTCTAGTCTCTCCCACAAGTGGAAACCTTCTCCAGTTATCTACCCTATCAAATCCCCTCAGGATCTTATGTTTCAGTAAGATTACCTCTCATTCTTCTAAACTTCAAAGAGTACAGGCCCAACCTGTTCAACCTTTCTTCAAAAGATAAGCCCCTCATCCCAGAATGACTAGTGAATCAGCAGCCCATTTTCACAATTCCCCTGATTTCAATCTGCATTGATGTTATTATTGCACCAAGTCAAGATTACTCCCATTGACTGTGAATTTCCCTCTGAAGTGGCCCAGCAAGTCATTTAGCATTTTGTCACTTAATCCCTCCTGCCTTTCATCCGATCCACAGACTTTCCCTTTTGTTCTCCCCCAACCCCAAACTTGCGCTGCCTGGGTATTTGCTAAAAACATCATAGCGGGTCCCATATTCTCGCCACTCGCTGCGAAAGGAAAAATCTCCCATATTCTTCACTCGATCTGTTAGTATAAGAATTCTGTACACTTAGTGCCTTGGCTGTTACAATGTCTGAATTATCTGTATCTTTTTGCAGGTGCTAAACTGCATTCCACAAAACAAGGCAGTAAAAATTGAACAGAAGCCTGCCCTTTTTCCCCCGAATGGGGTTAAAAGTTTCATATCCCATTACTCTGAAGAGATTTCATCCTTTTAAAAAAAAACATTCTTGGGATGTGGGCATCGCTGGCAAGGCTGACATTTATTTCCCATTCCTGGTTGCAGCCTGGAGAAGATGGCGTTGGGGGGGTAAAGGGCCACCTTATTGAACCGCTGATTGAAGATGTTTGATCTGACTGAGGGGCTTGCTAGGTCACTTTGAAGGGCATTTAAGAGTCATCCACATTCCTCCTAAACCTGTTGGGTATTCCCAGTATCCTCCGCTTTTATTTCAGATTTCCAGCATCCGCGGTATTTTGCTTTTGTATTTTTTTTTGTTTGGGTCTGGAGTCACGTCTATGGTCAAACCAGAGAAGGACGGCAGGTTTCCTTCCATATAGCTTGCAAGGAATTGTTGAGGCAGATAGCGTAGGCACATTTGATGCAGGGTTTCCCAAACTGTGGACCGTGACCCCGCTGAAATTCCTGGGGTCGCGAGCTCGAAGCAGAACAGATGCTTCCGTGAATAGGTTAGTGTTTGTTTGTTTTTATTTTGGAGAAACCCTACCTTTTCATCAACTCCCCTCATGCTCAGATAGACCAGTTTGGACCAAATGCCCTATTTTTCGTAACGCTAATAAGAACAAAGTGAACCAGTTGGGCTTATATGAGAATCGTTGTGACTTTTACTGATACCAACTTTTTATATCCAGATTTTTTTAAACTGAATTCAATTTTAACATTCTCTGGATTTCTCGTCCAATATCCAGGTGCTTAATACTGCAATTTAAAAATGCTGGTGAACCATTGTCCGCAGTTCTAATTTTGTGCCACCCCATAATACTGAAAAATTTCTCTGACAAGGAACATACAGGCCAGGGGGCACTGAGTTATCAACTAGACAGTTTCCATTCCAGTTAAGACGAAGACTGTTATTAAAATTGACAAGCCTACAAGCACTGACAGCACAATTGGGCAGTGATCCAACAAGAAACTTAATAAATCAATGCCACGATCTTGGCTCATCAACAACTTATATTTATAAATGCCTTTAACATAATAAAATATCCCAAGATACTTATCAGAACATTGTAATGCAAAATTTGACACGAAACCAAATTAGGATCAATGACCAAAAACCTGGTCAAAGAGGTAGGTTTAAAGGAAGTCTTCAAGGAGGAAAGTAGAGTAGAGGCAAAGAGGTTTAGGGAAGGATTTCCAGAGTGTAGGGCCTAGGCAGCTAATGGCATGGCCACCAATAGCTGAGCGATTAAAATTGGGAATGCTCAAGAGGCCAGAATTACTGAGGCAGGTCACTAAATGTTCATGGGGGTGGGGGAGGTGGGAGGGTAGCGGTGGAGTTCTGGAATTGGGTGTTGGAAGCATAATCTTAAAATGAGCAATTCTTAACACTAAGGGTAGTGAAAATCTACAACGCTCTGCCTGATAAGGGTGTTGAGACTGAGGATCTACTGAAAATTTCAAAACTGGGATGGGTAGAGTTCTGTTAGACAAGCGTATTGAAGGTTGTAAAACCAGGTTGAGTGGATGGAGTTAAGGTACGTATCAGCCATGATCTCATTAAATGGTGGAACAGGCTCAAGGGGCTGGAATGGCCTCCTCTTCCTATGTTCTTATGCTTGGTCAAAGAAAGTTTTAAGCAGCATTTTATACAAGGTGAGAAAGGTGGAGAGAATTAGGGAGAGAATTAAGTTAAAAGGGGTGGCTTAAGCCCCACACCTGGATTTCTGTTGAGTGCTCCAATAGTTCATACCCTGAGATTGGGAAGCATTTCATTAGAGGCAATGCGAAAGTTAACTATTAGCATCAAATTAGGTCAGGGTAGATGAGTTAAGCGTGGGTGAGCAGCTCAGGAGTAATTACCTCAATATAATGAGGGTTAGGGTCCAGTTGGAAGGGGAAAAGTTAGAACAGTGATTGGAACATGAGATTGGAATAGGGACAAAGTTGAGGATTGAGCCACCTGATGTGAGGTGGAAAGAGAAATGAGCACACCACACTCTAGATCAACCATTTAGATATTTTTAAAACAGAGCTTGCGACATTTTAGAATAATTATTTACCATTAAATCAAATTTCAGATTCCCATGGATAAATCAAGCGGTTAGACACAAACTAAAATTGAAGAAGACGGCATATAGAGCCTACAGATATGATTCGAAAGAAGAGAGAATATGGGAAAACAAGAGAAGAGATTAAGAAAGGGATAAGAAAAGCAAGCAGGGTGTATAACTCTGCCATTTTTAAAATATTTATTCACAGACAATATATGGGCATCACTAGTAAAGCCAGCATTCATTGCCAATCCATAAGTGTCCTTCAGAAAGTGGCCATTGTTGTATTTTCTCGTGAAGAGGTTCTGAGTCTTATATGGTTGAACATTAAGTGTTTATTAACAACTCAGAACTTTGTACATAAATATGGAGCATAGCCCAAGATAGGAGTGAACTCTATGCCTGCTTCTACACAGATCTCTGTCCAGTCCACAACACTCTTTAGTCTCAGGTCATGTGTCTCTACATCACACTGTGGGCAACACTGTTTCCCAGTCTCACGATTCTGTGTCAGACTACATCAAAAACAGAAAATCCTGGAAAAACTCAGCAACAAGTAGAACAAGACTTAGAGAAACTAGAAAGTTTTTTCCTTCCATTCCTGCTTAGTGTAAACATTGTAGAGATGTTCATTGACTCTACAAACAAGTGAGAGGTTGTTCGTGAACGCTGAAGTGTTGATATTCATATAATCATTTAATTTTCCTTTCAGGTTGTTAAAGAATATGAAAGAGCTGTGATATTTCGATTAGGTCGTATTGTTCACGGTGGAGCCAAAGGCCCAGGTATGTTTTAAAATTCATTGCAAAGAATTTACAGCACAGAAACAGGCCATTCAGCTCAACTGGGCAATGCTGATGTTTATATTCCTCCCACATGAAACTCCTTCCACATTGCCTGTGTTCGCTGAACTACACTGACTCCATTTTGACAACATCTCAGCTATAAAATGCTCATCCTTGTTATTAAATCCCTCCGTAGCCTCCCTCCTCCCTATCCCTGTTATCTCCCTCAATCCTAAACCTTCCAAGATCTCTGTGCTCCTCTAATTCTGGCCTTTTGCGCATCCTTGGTTTCATCATTCAACCTTTGACCCCATATGACTCACCACCTAGGCCTTAAGCTCTGGAATTACTTCCATAAATCTCTTCATCTCTCTACCTCTCTCACCTCCTTTAAGACACTCCTTCAAGCCTAGCTCTTTGACCAAGCTTTTGGTCACCTATCCTTAAGTGACCTTGTGTCAAATTTTATTTGTTTATCGCTTCTGTGAAGCGTCTTGGGACATTTACTACATTAAAGAGCTATATAAATGCAAGCTGTTGTTGACTTAAAAACCTAACAATATTTATTCCTAACTTTAGGTATTTTCTGGACGATACCTTGTACTGATTCATTTAGCCTTGTTGATTTGAGGACTGTCTCATTCTCTGTACCACCACAAGAGGTAGGTCTCACCAGTTGATTGGTGTCAGGTAATTCATCAGTGTGAAATGTTTCCCCTGTGATAAGGTGTTCATGCAGGTCTAGTTATCAACTGTAAGTAGAGTTGCCCTCCAGGACTGATCTGGTACCTCCAGCACAATCTACCTGCAAGTAAAATCCAGGAGAAAAATTATCAGGGCATTTAATAAATGCATTTTCATTTTTGTTGAATACTGTCTTTTATATAGAGCTAAAACAATGGAGATGGGAGGTTCCACTCCAAGTTACATACCATCCTGACTTGGAACTGTATAGCCATTCCTTCACTGTCGCTGGATCAAAATCCTGGAACTCCCTCCCTAACCGCGGGTGTAACTACACGCATGGACTGCAGCGGGTCACCACCACCTTCTCAAGGGCAATTAGGGATGGGCACCAAATAGGACCCTCCGTGAATGTCTCCAAGTTAGAGTCGGAGACTTTGGACAGTTCCGCGGTAATTACCTGTGCTGTGCACAGTACGGGGATGAAGATATTTACACATTTTGAAGCTATATTTTTTAAAAGTGGACACCAAAAGCTGTTTGAGGTAGTTGTAGCATATCATGTGACTTGGCAATATGACCCTCCACACAGTACTAAAGCTCAAGCAAATAACTAATTGCTTCTGGACAATCACAGCCACTTGTGAAATTCACACGTCCCTTTTAAGGATGGACTGTCAACAGAAAAGACCACGGACAATAGAGACATTGAAACTCATTGGGTGCTAGATGAATATGAATCGATCTCATTGACCTTTCATTATATTGTAATGGCTCTTCATCCCAAACAGAAGGACCTTGGCTGTCTACAACTGTGTGTGTGTGTGTGTGTGTGTGTGTGTGTGCGTGCGTGCGTGTGTGCGTGCGTGTGTGTGTGTGTGTGTATATATAAAGCTACAACACAGGATCTTTGTTACCTGCTTTTAAAAATAACAGCAGAAGCCATTCTGGAACAGATACCACCAGAAAGGCCTTCTGAAGAGGCACTGGACCAGCAGATAATATACAGCTATATGTTGAAAATGGGAGAAGCACTTTTCCCCCAACTGTTCCAACCTCAAGTTCACCTGAAAGCTGACTTTTTGACAATTCAACTGCAAGAAGTCTCACAGCTTACTGAGAATCCTCTGATTTTATAAGATTTTCACTCCAGCTAAAACATCAATGCATCCAAGAAACTACAGGCCTGCTATGAAAGAGACTGAAATAATTCCATGTTGTAATCTTATTTTTTTTTCTTCATCTGCATCTAATCTTTGAACGTGTGATAGTATGTGTGAGACCCTGCATTTTCAACCTCGAGGGCAAGTATGCAATAATAAATCATTGTTTTTATTTTTATATTCACAAAAGCTTGCTGCAGGAAATCATTTAAATTGGGACAAATCACTCTGAGAATAAGAAAACACAGTAACCTTATACCTTAAAACACTTTGATCACTGACAATAATAAACTACATGAACTCTGTCCATGACACCTGGGTAGTTACCCAGAAAATGTTAGACAGATTAAAACCTAATCTAACACGTGGTTAGGTAACTACAAAACTGACCCTTAATCTCCCCCTCCCACTATGCCCATCACCACCACCACCACCACCGCCCCCACACCCCCCAAAACTTGCCGAGGGACCCTGTGCTGCGCATTCTGTGAAAGCCAGGCTTGGAAGGTCCCAGTTGAAATGCGCAGCAGCATCAAGTTGGGGGGGAGTTCTCCATCAAAGTGGAAATTTGATGATCATTGCTGCTGCTAGGAATATCCGGGCCATAGTCCTAGGAATGTGAGAGTGATGCCACAGCCACATTGGACAGAAGCAGCCAATTCTGTATAATTTAACTGGCCCTGATTTTAATGTGGTGGATGAGAGGCTGTGATAGGAAAGGGCATGGTGCGGAGTGCCCAGAAAGAGCAACAAGCTGGCATGCTGAGGAGGTATTTTAACTCTCCCGGGTTCTGTACAGATGCGAGGTCAGACTCCTACCCAGGCTTGGCGATTAGGAACTCAAGTGGCAGGAGGCCAATTCCGAATGCGGGCAGGATCAGTCCCCGGTAAAGGCGAGTCCACAGGAGGACCTCTGGGAGAGAAATTTCCATCGAGTGAGTTAGGGGAAGCCTAAGGCCTGAGAGGTGCACAATTTCCTCGTGGAGCCGGGAGGATAATATTTTTAAAAGTCACCTTGCTGGGCTCCAGCTTCTGTTTGCTGCAAGTAGCGGAAGAATAAGGACAGGAAATATAAATTAAATGTCACAATTTTAAAGAGGGTGCAGGAACAGAATGACCTGGGGGTGTATGTGTATGAAGATGGCAGAAGTTGAGAAGGCTGTTCAAAAAGCATATAGGAGTTTTTAGTTTATGAATAGAGGCATAGAATAAAAAAGCAGGAGAATTATGTGAAACTTTTCTAAATGCTGCTTATGCCCCAGCTGGAGTATTGTGTCCAGTTCCGGGCACCAAACTTTAGGAAGGTCATGAAGGCCTTAAGAATGGTGCAGAAAAGATTTACTGCAATGTTATTGGGGGTGAATGCCCTCAGAGAGAGACTTGAGAAACTGCATTGTTCTACACATGGGCAGAGAAGGTGAAGGGAAAACCTGTTGGAGGTATTCAAAACCATGAAGGACTATATTAAGCAAGAGGGCACATATTTAAGGTGATTGACAAAAGAACCAGAGACAATATGAGAGGGGAGAAAATACACAACGATTTGGAATTTGCTGCCTGAAAGGGTGATAGAAGCAGGTTCAATAACGCTCAAAAGGGAATTGGGTAATTAATTGAAAATGAATTATTTGCAGTGCTAGGTGCAAGTAATTAATTAGCTCTTTCAAAGTGCCGTACAGACACAATGGACTGAATGGCCATCTTCCCATATCGTTTTATGATGGGAACAAAGACAATCCCACCTGTGCCCTCCTCACCTTATTTTCACATGTAGGCATGAATGTGTGGAGATTGGGTGGGGGGGTGTGGGGGGGGGGGTTCTCTCGATGCCAATCGAGAACGGGAGGAATTACTGACCCACCACAGCAATGCTAATTTTTAAAAATTTATTTACAGGATGTGCGAGTTGCCAGCTAGGCCACCAGTTATTGTCCATCCCTAATTGCCCTTGAGAAGGTGATGGTGAGCTGCCTTATTGAACCGCTGTAGTCCATGTAGCATAGGCACACCCACAGTGCTGTTAGGAAGGGAGTTCTAGGATTGTGACCCAGTGACAGTGAAGGAACAGCGATATATTTCCAAGTCAGGATGGTGAGTGGCTTGGAGAGGAACTTCCAGGTAGTGGTGTTCCTATGCATCTGCTGCCCTTGTCCTTCTAGATGGTAGCAGTTGTGGGTTTGGAAGGTGCTGCCTAGGGAGCCTTGGTGAGTTTTTGCAGTGAATCTTGTAAGTGGTACACACTGCTGCCACTGTGTGTTGGTGGCAGAGGGAGTGAATGTTTGTGGATGTGGTGTCAGTCAAGCAGGCTGCTTTATCCTGGATGGTCTCAAGCTTCTTGAGTGTTGTTGGAGCTGCACTCGTCCAAGCAAATGGAGAGTATTTCATCACACTCCTGACTTGTGCATTATAGTTGGTGGACAGGCTTTGGGGAGTCAGGAGGTGAGTTACTCGCTGAAGGATTCCTAGCCTCTGACCTGCTCTTGTTGCCACAGTATTTATATGACTAGTCCAGTTCAGTTTCTGGTCAGTGGTAACCCCTAGGACACTGATAGTAGGGTTTTCAGTGATGGTACTTCCAGTGAATATCAAAGGACAATGGTTAGCTTCTCTTTTGTTGGAGATGGTCAATGCCTGGTACTTGTGTGGCGTGAATGTTACTCACCACTTGTCAGCCCAAGACTGGATATTGTCCAGGTCTTGCTTCAGTATCTGAGGAGTCACGAATAGTGTTGAACATTGTGTGAACATGCTCACTTCTGACCTTATTATGCAAGGAAGATCATTGATAATGGTTGAGCCTAGGACACTACCCTGAGTAACTCCTGCAGTGACGTCCGGGAACTAGGTATGATTCCATTGGCTCTAGTTTTGCCAGGGCTCCTTGATGCCACACTTGATCAAATGCAGCCATGATATCAAGGGCGGTCAATCTCACTTCACTTCTGGAGTTCAGCTCTTTTGTCCACATTTGAACCAAGGCTGTAATGAGGTCGGAAACTGAGTGACCCCGGTGGAACCCACATCAATGAGCAGGTTATTGCTAAGCAAGTGCCACTTGGTAGTACTGTTGATGGCCCTTTCCATCACTATACTGATGATGGAGAGTAGACTGATAGGGCGATTATTGGCTGGGGTTGGATTCTTTTTTTTATTTATTCGTTCATGGGATTTGGGCATCGCTGGCTAGGCCAGCATTTATTGCCCGTCCCAAATTGCCCTTGTTCAGAGAATCACCCACTCGGCACTTCCAGCTGAATGTTGTTGCAAATGCTTCAACCTTATCTTTTGCACTGCTGTGTTGGGCCTTCATCGTTGATGATGGAAATATTTGTGGAGCCTTCTCCTCCAGTGAGTTGTTTAATTTTCCACCACCATTCATGACTGGATGTGGCAGGACTGCAGAGCTTAGATCTGGTCCGTTAGATGTGGAACCACTTAGCCCTGTCTATCACTTGCTGCTTATGCTGTTCGGCTCGCAAGTAGCTCTGTGTTGTAGCTTAACCAGGTTGACACCCCATTCTTAGGCATGCCTGGTGCTGCTTCTGGAATGCCCTGCTACACTCTTCATTGAACCAGAGTTGATCCCCTGGTTTGGTGGTAATGGTAGAGTGGGGGATACGCAAGGTTACAGATTGTGGTTGAGTACAATTCTGCTGCTGATGGCCCGCAGTGCCTCAAGGATGTCCAGTCGCGAGTTGCTAGATCTGTTCAAAATCTATTCCATTTAGCATGGTGGTAGTGCGACACGACATGATGGAGGGTATCCTCATGTGAAGACGGGATTTAGTCTCCACAAGATCTGTGCGATGGTCACTCCCACTGATACTGTCATGGACATATGCACCTGCCGCAGGCAGGTTGGTGAGGATGAGGTCAAGTATGTTTTTCCCTCTCATTGGTTCCCTTGCCACCTGCCGGAGACCCAATCTAGGACTCGACCAGCTCGGTCAGTAGTGATGTTACTGAGCCACTTCTGGTGATGGACCTTGAAGTCCCCCACCCAGAGTATATTCTGTGCCCTTGCCACTTTTGGTGCTTCCTCCAAGTGACGTTCAACATGGAGGAGCACTGATTCATCAGCTGAGCGGGGACGATACATGGTAATCAGCAGGAGGTTTCCATGCCCATGTTTGACCTGATGCCATGAGACTTCATGGGGTCCGGAGTCAATGTTGAGGACTCCCAGGGCAACTCCCCTGACTGTATACAACTGCCACCATTTCTGTGGGCCTGGCCTACCGTTAGGGCAGGACTTACCCCAGGATGATGATGGCGGTGTCTGGGACATTATCTGTGAGGTATGATACCGTGAGTATGACTATGTCAGGCTGTTGCTTGACTAATCTGTGAGACAGCTCTCCCAATTTTGGCACAAGTCCCCAGATGTTCGTAAGGAGGACTTTGCAGGGTCGACAGGGCTGGGTTTACCATTGTTGTTTTTGGCGTTGAGGTCGATGCCAGGTGGTCTGTCTAGTTTTGTTCATTTTTATTGATTTTTTAGCAGTTTTTTAGCCACACAACTGAGAGGCTTGCTAGGCCATTTCAAAGGGTATTTAAGAGTCTACCACACTGCTGCAGATCTGGAGTCACATGTAGGCCAAGCCAAGTGAGGAAGACAGATTTCTTTCCCTGAAGGGCATTAGTGAACCAGCTGGGTTTTTATGACAATCGACAATGGTTTCATGGTCATCATTAGACTTTTTAAGTTCAAATTTTTTATTGAATTCAATTCAAATTCCACCATCTGCCATTGTGGGATTCAGACCCAGGCCCCAGAGCATTACCCTGGGTCTCTGGATTACCAGTCCAGTGACAATACCACTACGCTATCGCCTCCCCCTATTAAACTGAAGCACCAAACTGCTGCTCTAGCTGAGAGGAGTCAGTCCTGTCATATAGCACCTTTGACCGTTTGTTTAATTCCTCAAAGTCGTACAGACTCCAAATGTTAACTCTGTTTCTCTCTCCACAGATGCTACCAGACCTGCTGAGTTTTTCCACCATTTTTCTGTTTTTATTTTAGATTTCCAGCACCCGCAATATTTTGCTTTCAACATTAACAAGCAGATTAACTGGGTCATTTATCATGGGAGCTTGCTGTGTGCAATTTGGCTGCTGCACTTTCCTGCATAACAACAGTGGCTGCACTTCAAATAGTATTCCATTGGCTGTTAAGTACTTTGGAGTGTCTTGAAGTTGTGAAAGCATAGAAATGTAAGTCTAATTGTTTTGCCGCTATGCACTTATCCCAGAGATATCTAAAAGTGCTCTGTCCCAATGAGTTAAATTCGAAATGCAATCACAAACTGACATGCATACATGACCAGTTAATCTATTTTTGTTTGTGCAAGGACACTGGCACTGAAGAACATAAAAATCTTTTTAAAATGGTGTTAGAATCATTTACGAATACCTCTGTGGGGATTTGTTTAATCCCAGGTGAGACCATAACACACTAATATTAATTAAAGACTGATATTAGTTAAACACTGGTGTTAATTAAGCCAGTTTATTGGCTGTCATTTATTCGTATAAATAATTAAAAGCAGTGCCACAACTGTGGAGCATAATCTGGAATGTAAATGATCCAGTAGTTTTCCTGGCAGAACTGGAGTGACTAACTTGGGGATTCGTTCAGTTTTCTTTGTGCTTCCAGTTGATAGTTCTCAGCTCTCGGTGGTTAGTTGCCTCCATCACAACATCCTTCTGTTTTCCTCACAGAGATGCCATACCTTTTTCATACAGTGTCCAATCAGTTATCGTCTGCCTAGTCATCTATGGATCCTCCTTTTGGCACTAGACACAGTTATCTGTTGCTGGAAACAGTTAACCCATTTTACGCGCTTTACCTGCAGGTGTTAACCAAAGACTCTGTCACAATTATGGTGGATGCTATTGTCTACTATCGTGTCTTCGATCCCGTGATGTCTGTCATCAGTGTGATCAATGTGGCTAATGTTACTCACCTGCTGGCTCAGACAACACTACGGAACATGCTGGGCACCAAGACCCTGACAAGCATCCTTACCGAACGGGAAAACATGGCACAGGAGATGGAGGTACACCAAAAATAGGCAATTGCCTGAACGTAAACAATTATACACTGTCAGGACAAACAAACGCGCTCCAACCTCAGTATAAGACTTTCAGTTTATAACACTGTTGCACATATCACCCTCAGTCTAAAACTCTCAATTAAAACACTGTCTATAACATGGTTCACCCTCTGTAAAAGGTTCACAATTTATAACACTCTCTCTGTTGCTCCATCCTCGATACAGGGTGCTCAGTTATAACACACTCTAATTGCACATGCCAGCCACAGTCTCACGCTATCGGTACAACACTCTCTGTTCCACTCCACTTTCAATATAGGGCTCTCACTTTTGGCATTGTCCTACCCTGTTCATAATGTTCTCAGTTATAACACTTACAGATACCCCAGTATAAGGCTCAGCTTTATAACTCTCTCTGTTACACACACCCCACCCTCAACCTAAGTCCCCCGGACCACTCTCTAATCCAGTGCAGCAATTGTACCACATCTTCCCAATCTGATTGTCTTGTCCTTGCCCCCCACCACTCAGAAATTTCTGTTTGATGTGTCGAAGCAATGGGGAATCAAGGTGGAACGAGTGGAAATCAAAAACGTGTGCCTGCCGGTGGCTTTGCAAAGGGCGATGGCAGCAGAAGCTGAAGCTGTGAGGGACGCCAAAGCCAAGGTGAGGGATGCAAGCCTTGCTCAGTTATGTGTTGGAAATTTGGAAGAATATTAGGGCTGGTTTTCATCTTTAGACAAGTTTAAAAAGAACTTAACGCTACAACCAGGTGAGAAAGGGTGAACTGGCTCCCCTCTATTCAGCTTCCTCGGGTGGTCACAACAAAGGTTAAGTTTATTTTTTTTATGAGGAAATGCTTTTTCCAAATCAGAATGTATTTAACTAGTTAAGCTGGGAGCAATAAGGAGCTAATCAAACATGGTTTTCTTGAGTCAAAGAGCAAATTTATTCAGCACCAACCCCATCAAAAATAATAAAAATGCAATGTTGAGCATGCACGTACACACATACACGTGTTTGTATCAGAAATAAGAGGAGTTAGAGGCAATAAAAAACATAAACGAATATACAGTTAAATGTCTTGATTGTCCTTGAGGCATAGATTTTAAACATGGCAGACGATTTGGGTTAGCTGGTTTCTTGCTTGCAATCAGTTTCAGAAGATGTTGCAAATATGACAAGATCTTGAGTCACTGGTAGGTTTCTGGTAGAGTTGACTTCTCAAACCAGGCAACACACTCTTTCCAAAAGAGAGCGCAGGAGAGAGAGCAGCCTTAAGCCTATTTCCTCTGCTGAAGGCTTTCTTGACATGGCCTGTGTCATTTACATTCTCTCTATGTCTGGGCAGCCTTGTCTTGTAATACTTCACCCGTTGTGTATTTCCAAGAGGTTTTTTTTTTGGTGTGTCTGTCTGCGGCAGCCATGAATTCAATATCCAGTACTTTGTATTTTTCATGTCCCTTCCTTAGACAGCTATGAGTTTTGATGGGTGCCTGGATTAGAGGAAACGTCTCTCTCTTCACACTCCCCTTAGGGTGATTTGTTTGTTTTTCACCTTCACCTTTGAATGTGGCCTTGCATTTTTAAACAGTTTGCTTTGTCTTAGTTCAAATTTTAAAAATTCTAGTCAGTTGAAAGTTTAAAAATTACATTTTTTAAAATAAAGGGGCATAACCTCATAAACCATAAGAAATAGGAGAAGGATTAAGCTGTTCAGCCCTTGTGATAGCTCTCCTACTCATTAAGACCATGGCTGATTTGATTGTGGCCTCGACTCCACCTTCTTGCCTACCCCCTCCCCCCCACAACCCTTGTCTCCCTTGTAGATCAAAAATCTAACAAAACATCATTGATATTCAGTTGGTCTCCCTGGCCTTAGTTTGACTGGATATAATCCCAGAGTTTTCATCACATGAACTCCTCCCTCAACGCCCCCCCCGCCCCCAAACCTTTTTTCTATTGGTTGTCCAACACATCCATTCAGATGGGGAAGCCCTTTCCTATCATGGACAGTCAGAAGCGAATTGATTCCTCGTTACCCAATTGCCTTTTCATTGCCAAATCCAGCATCATTGCAACTGATAAACAAAAGCATTGGAAGTAAGTTATCTTTTAATGTTCCCTGTCATTTTTTTTCCTCCCTTGGATCTCTAGTACCCTGGAAATTAACCTTAAATTTTGGGAGATTCCAGGATGACCCTGGAGAGTTGACACCCCTGGCTACTGTTCACTAACCTTGACACCAATGCTGCTTTTGACTGCCCAATTCAGCTACCAATTCCAGGGTGATGAAGATCAGCTATAGCAACATCTCTTGGTTGAACGTACCACCCACCCCCCGCCCCCACCCCCCGGCCTCCTGGGCTGAGTGCTGTATCCCACAAAGCATTTATTCAACCAGCAGAGGCAAAGTGCAACAATATTATGTGGTCTTTTCATTCGCATTGGGGTGGTGCAGTGCTGAGTCACCAGAATTATGCAGGGGCCTGGAGTCTTAATTTATGAAGACAGGCTGCATTAAGTTGGCATGTATGTCACTGATGATTAAGGAGTGACCTGATCCAGGTGTTTAAAATGTTAAAAAGATTTGTTCGAGTTCAAATGGAAAAACAGTTTCTCCCGGTAGAGGAAATTCAGAACAAGGGCGTATAATGTTAAAACTGACTAGTGGTGGCAGCCTTCTGTCTTATAAGACGATTGTTTGAACCATGGTGGTCAACTCTGTATTAAGAATTGCCTGGCATGGTTCAGGAGCCCCACTCTGGCATGGCAGTCTCTGCTGCATTTGCTGCAGAGGTAGACAGTGGGCTGAGAAGGTGCACAGTTCACTGGCCTCTGTTTTCTCTGGATCCTCTTCTCAGCCAGCTGAGCTTTTCATTTCTGCTCTTCTCTTCCAACCCCCTTCCAAACAATCAGCCTCCAGAGGTCTCCTGGTTGTCACTTGTCTCAATTAACATTGACAAATGTTAAAATTAGAATAGGTCATTCAGGAGAGAAACCGAGAAGCACTTTTCCACACAAAAGTTTGTGAAAATCAGGAACTCTTGTAAGGCTGTGGATGCCGGGTCACTTCGAGCTTTTGTAACTGAGGTCAATAGATTTTTGTTAGATAAGGATATGGATAAAGGGAGTTGATATGCAGAGCAGTTGAATGGCAGGGTCATTGGGCGTGAACAATTCGCTCATGTTCTTAATATCCCTCTGCACTTCCTTTCCGTTTCCCCAGGTGATTGCTGCAGAAGGTGAGATGAATGCCTCCCGTGCCCTCAAAGAGGCAGCTATGGTGATGGCGTCGAGTCCAAACGCCCTGCAGCTCCGTTACCTCCAGACACTTTCCGAGGTTGCTACAGAGCGGAGCTCTACCATCCTCTTCCCGGTGCCGATCAACATCATGCCAATGTTCAGAAAGAAGTGAAGTGGGCTTATTGCAACAGGCATTTGGGGGAACTGTTCTTTCTGTGCGCAGTGTTGCAAGTGGACTATGGTACACATCATGTTAAAAGCTGACCTATTATCCATCTCATTGGACTGTCCAAGGAGACTGTACCATTAGATGTCGTTCGTTTATGTAGATCTGCCATGCACCCTGTCCCCCAAGTGGCCAGGCTTCTGTGAACCGTCTCCTCAGCGCATGGCTCTTAGTCTTTGTGTTCTGTGTCTGTCGCTCTACAGGTCTCCATTCATGGCTGTGGCCTAATTGGCTCTGGAACATCAATTCAGCTGGGAATCCAAGTAACTCTCTTTCCTTAACTTATCTTTAAGCGGAAGAAAATAACTTTTTCATGCCAGGTATATCAGGTTACAACAGTGTGAGTGGTCATTACTGTTAACCCTGGAGATTTCTTTCCCTTCTCACATGGGCAAGTGTTTGGTTTCAAGTTGGCAACTGTTAACAGTAGGATGAAATCACTATACCCCTCTGTCTCATTAATCTGCGTTGTAATATTCCTGAACCTGCTTGTTGATCAAAAACACTAGCTGGGACTGACAAAAAAAGGCTAATAAGTGCAAATAGAAGGTGGTAAATAAATACCAGGTTTGCAGTCACTAATGCAGTTTGCCTGCCCCCAACTACTTATTCTGTGCAAAGAGGGGTGGAATTGGCACTGTGCCATATCTACAAAGCATGAATTGCCACTTATTCTCAGACTGTACGTAACACTGGTACCTCCCACCAGTTGGATATGAACAAGTTGTCAACTTTTACCAAGAACGTATGTAACTAGCTTCATTCTCTGTGAGCCTTTCACTTGTGCTGTGTTCTGGTTGTTTAAACTATGTCAGACATTGAAGCTTTTTTTTAAGGTTTGTTGACTTTTTTTTAACGCTGACAATTAAAACATTTCTAAACAAAGTTTTAAAGAAATTTGTTGCCACCCGCACTGCATGCGAGTCAATGTTTAATTACCAGTATTCACCTTTCTTCTTCCGAAGGCCTTGACCTCGGTTGGGCACAATCTATGGTTAGGTCCCCATCATTTGACAGCGGAGGAGTGTTCGGGCAGCTCTAGAACCTAGCAGGAAGTTTCCTGCCACTGGCAATCCTTAACTTTTAACAGTGCTACAGTGAAATCATCACCACTGCACCCGGAAACAGGGATAACCCATTTAAAGAGGAGCAGAAGAGCACTGAAGAAAAGGAGGAACTTTCAGCTTTTAGGCCTTTTTTAGTCCTGATCAAAAATGGGAGACCGAGGGGTTGACAATGAGGCTCTCCCCCTTCAAAAAATGGCAGCTGCATGAAACCCTTTCAGGATGCTGTGATATGAGATAGCTTACTGGCTGCTGCCTCCCTGACAATTTACACGTCTCAGGCGATCTATCTCGAGATAAGAGCTGGTGGATGTACTGTGGCAGTGGGGGTGTGGCGCGAGAGGAGAGCATGAAGGGCGGGGTCAGGAACACAGTGTTAGGTCCCACCTTCCAATTTGAGACAGGACAATAGGAGAATCCAGGTACATCGACTGGCTAATCAAATCTAAAGGTGCAGTCACTGTTGTCATGTAAGGAAAATGGAGAAGCCACTTTGCCCACAGCAAATTCTACAAACAGATGAGATGGCACGGTGGTAATGCCACTGGATTAATAACACAGAGGCCCATGCTAATGGTCTGGTGGCATGGGTGCAAATGCTACCAAGGCAGCTCATGGAATTTAAATGCAATTAAATAATTAATTAATTTTAAACATCTGGAATTGAAGGCTAGCCTCTGTAACGGCATTATGAAACCATCATCGATTGTCCTAAAAACCCATCTCGTTCATGAATGTCCTTTAGGGAAGAAAATTTGCTGCCCTTATCCATTCTGGCTTACATGTGACTCTTAACTGCCCTCTGAAATGAACAAGGAAGGCAAATAGCTGTACCAAACCACTAAGTCAAAAAGTAATAAAACTGGATGGACTAACAGGCTTTGAACTAGCCACTGGAAATGACAATGGTACATCCATATATAAAAACAATGATAAAAACAAAAAAACTGTGGATGCTGGAAATCCAAAACAAAAACAGAATTACCTGGAAAAATGCAGGTTTGGCAGCATCGGCAGAGAAGAAAAGAGTGGACGTTTCGAGTCCTCATGACCCTTCGACAGAACTTGAGTTCGAGTCCAAGAAAGAGTTGAAATATAAGCTGGTTTAAGGTGTGTGTGTGTGTGTGTGTGTGTGTGTGTGTGTGTTGGGGGGTGGGGGTGGGGGGGGTGGGGGGTGGTGGGGGGGAGTTGGAGAGAGAGAGAGAGAAGTGGAGGGGGTTGGTGTGGTTGTAGGGACAAACAAGCAGTGATAGAAGCAGATCATCAAAAGATGTCACAAACAACAGAACAAAAGAACACACAGGTGTTACAAACAAATGTTACATCCAGCTGTGTTGACCCTGCAAAGTTCTCTTTGCAAACATCTGGGAGCTGGTGCCAAAATTAGGAGAGTTGTCCCACAGACTAGTCAAACAGCCTGATATAGTCATACACAACAAATCATACCTTACAGACAATGTCTCATCATCAGCCCTGGGTATGTCCTGATCCACCTGCAGGACAGACCCACCAGAGGTGGAGGCACAGTGGTACAGAGTCAGAAGGGAGTTTCCCGAGGAGTCCTCAACACTGACTCTGGGCCCCATGAAGGCTCATGGCATCAGTTCAAACACAGGCAAGAAAAAATGATAGAAAATGAGCCTGGGGAATTAATAATGGAAAAGAAGGAGACGGCAGATGAATTGAACAAATTGAATTTGCATAAATCTTCACTATAGAGGATACAAGTAACATCCCAGATAAAGCTGTAAATCAGGAGTTGAGGGGGGCAGGGAGAGGAACAAGAAAATTACAATCACCAGGGGAGTGGTACTCAGCAAATTGTCGGAACTACGGATTTTCAAGTCCCCAGATCCTGGTGGGTTTCATCCTAGGACCTTAAAAGAAGTGGCAAGTGAAATAGTTGATGCATTGGTTTTAATTTTCCAAAATTGCCTAGATTCAAGGAAGGTTCCATTGTTGCAGAGAACTGACACAGTGACAGTGTGCGAATGGCCTCCTTCTGTGCTGTAACCATTCTATGGTTCTAGAATAGATACATTCAAGGAAGTTGATAAACACGTGAGGAAGAAAGAAGCTGAAGGTTACCCTGATTGTGTGATCAAGCAGGGTGGGAGGAGGCTTGTGTGGAACGTAAACGCCAACATAGATGGGGTGGGCCAAATGACCTGTTTCTGTGCAGTAAATTCCATGTAAAGCTGCCTTAGGCCATCACAGGCAAGGACTTAATGTGAATCACCCTCTCCTCACCCTCTTTTCCTCCACCACACACTCTCTCCCACCATGCTCTCTCCCCCCCCAACACACATTCTCACTCCCCCCAAGCACTCTTTCCTCTGACACTGTCTTCCATCACACTCTCTGCCCCCCCCAACACATCCTCTACCCCCAACACATTCTCTCTCCCCCCAACACTCCTTCCCCAACAGTCTCCCTCCTCCATACTGTCTCTCCCCCCATACTCTCCTCCCAAACTCTATCTCCCCTACACTCTCTCTCCTACTACCCCTCTAACTCTCCCCCACTCCTCAAACACTCTTCCCCCCCATCCATCCTCTCAAACTGTCACCCCCCATCAATCCCCTCGCACTCTTTCTCCCACCATCCATCCCTCCACATTCCCTCCCCAGCCATCCCCTCTCACTCTCTCTCCCCCATCCCCTTACACTCTCTGTCTCACGCAATCTCTAGCCACTCTCTCACTCAGATGCCAGTGGTCTCCACTGCTCCGGCTGCCTCACGGTCAGGGCCCTGAAACTTAACCTTCAAACCTTGCTTTCGCACTCTTTGCTGCTCATCCAATCACACGCTGGTCTCTCTCTGTTTTGCTGCTGATAGGCCGCAGCGAATTTATGCGTCTGCTTGAAATCAAAGGTGCCGGAGCATCGCTCCATTACACTCAAACATCACAACACCACTGGGGTTAGGCAGGAATGTGAAGTTCAAGTTAAAATCAGATCAGCCATGAAATTATTGAATGGCAGGGCAGGCTGGGGGGCGGGGGGGGGGGGGTGAGGTGGAAGGGGAGTGGGGGGTGTGGTGAGTGATCTACTCTTGCTCCTAATTCATATTTTCAGATGTCAAGCTATCAAGCGGCTCTTACATGGTGATAACCTGCTCATTAATGCTCCTGATGATCAGTTTGGGTTCCACCAGAGCCACTCAGCTCCTGACCTTATTACAGCCTTGGTTCAAACATGGACAAAAGAGCTGAAGTTAAGAGATAAGACGAGAGTGGCTGCCTTTGACCTCAAGGCAGCATTAGACCAATTGTGGCATCAAGGAGCCCTGGAAAAATTAAAGTCAATGGGAATCAGGGGCAAAACTCCCCACTGGTTAGAGTCATATCTAGCACAAAGGAAGATGGTTGTAGTTGCTGAAGGTAATTCATCCCAGTCCCAAGTCATCACTGCAGGAGTTCCTCAAGGTCATGTGCTATCTTCAGATGCTTTATCAATGACCTTCCCTCCATCATAAGGTCAGAACTGGAGATGTTCACTGATGATTGCACAATGTTCAGCACCATTTGCAACTCCTCAGACACTGAAGCAGTCCATGTCCAAATGCAGAAAGACCTAGCCGGGAAAAATTCAGGATTGCGATGATAAGTGGCAAGTAACATTCATGCCACACAAGTGCCAGGCAATGGTTGTTTTCAGCAAGACAGAATCACCCCTTGACATTCAATGGCATTACTATCTACCCATTATCAGCGACCCGGGGCGTTATTGAGCAGAAACTGAACTGGACCAGCCATATAAATACTGGCTGCAAGAGCAAGTCAGAGGCTGGAAATCCTGCAGTGAGTAATTCACCTCCTGACTCCCCAAAGCCTGTCCAGCAACTATACGGTGCTGTAGGAGGGTGATGGAACTATACAAGAAAGCGATGGAATACTCTCCACTTGTCTGGATAGTGCAGATCCAACAACATTCAAGAAATTCCACTATCCAGGACAAAGCAGTCTGCTTGATTAATCAACAACCCATCTGCCACCTTCAACATTCACTCCCTCCACCAACAGCATGTAGTGGCAGCAGTGTGTACCTTCTACAAGATGCACAGCAGTAACTCACCAAAGCTCCTTTGACAGCGCCTTCCAATCCGCGACCTCTACCACCTGGAAGGACTAAGGCAGCAGATGCATGGGAGGACCACCACCTGCAAGTCCCCTTCAACTGAAAGAATTCATGGAAGAATGAATAAAGAGCTGCCTGTTAATTTATAATTCATTCTTGGGATGTGGATGTTACTGGCAAGGCCAGCATCTGTTGTCCTTCCTAACTGCCCTTGAGAAGATGGTGATTTTCAAGTTGCCTTGAACTGTTGCAGTGCATGTGATGAGAGATTGGATAGGCTAAGGTTGTTTTCCTTAGAGCAGAGAAAGCTGAGGGGGGATTTTATAGAGGTATACAAACTTATGAGGGGCATAGATAGGGTAGATAGGAAGAAACTTTTCCCCTTAGCAAAGGTGTCAATAACCAGGGGCAATAGATTTAAGGTAAGGGGCAGGAGGTTTGAAGAGGATTTGAGGATTTTTTTTCACCCAGATGGGACAGTAGATGCAGGAATCCTCACAACATTTAACAAGTATTTAGATGAGCAGACAGGGCTATGGCTCAAGTGTTGGAAAATGGGGTTAGAATAGATAGGTGCTTAATGGCCAACATGGACACAATGGGCCGAAGGGTCAGTTTCTGTGCTGCATGACTGTATGACTATGTCAACAGGAAAGGATTCCAAACACTCCATTTTCAGCTTGCTGGAAACCAGCAGCATGTTTCATTGATTAATGTTTTCATCCTTGGGAGTTCCCACAATGCCTTTATTTTAAGGCAGCCAGGCACAAGTCAATGGTGAATGGCACCAGTGAAAGGGAGAACCAGGAGTGACTATATAAATGGGGTAATTAGGCAAAGTGCTGTAATTATTGGAGGGACAACAGCAACTGGGAAAGTGGAATAAAGCTGCATTTTATTTTTGACCCTAAAATAAAGTAACATTGGCACTATTCTCTGCTAAAGCATTCGACTCAAAATGTCTGTGCTGTTTCGACAGCATTGGAATCGAAAATCAGTGCCTGTATGTTAATTTGTAGAAGTCAACCCATTCATGTTGCCATACCCCTCAACTCCATCTACTCACATTCTCACCATATCTCTCAATCAATTAACCTCCACAGAAAATTCAACTTGGCTTGTCAAACATGAATACAGTTCACAACTTTAGGCAGTGTCTCTGTGCAGCCCATATTTGTCCAAGTGCTCAGTTGCTCTGTTCCCAATGATATTTTCTTGTATCTTCTCTACATCTGACATTAGACTAATAGGCATAAATTTTCCAAGCTTATCACACCTACCTTTCTTAAATAATGGAGTGCCATTTGCAGTTTTCTATTCCGAGGGGACAATTCCTGAATCGAGAGCATTTTGAAAGATCATGACAAATGCATTTACAATTTCTTCATCTCGCCCCCAGGGTGAAAACCATTGGTTTCTGGGGATTTGTCTATCTTTAATCTCATTAGTTTCTGCATCATCATTTTTCTTACCTCATCGTTGAATCTGTTTAGCTACTGCTCCTGGTTTATTTTTAGATTTCCAGGATCCCTGGCAATTTATCCTCATCCTCTCTAGTGAAGGCTGGTACAAATTAGTTAGTTAGTACGTGCCAGTGTCAGAATTCCAATTACAGTATCAGCTGTGTGTGTGTAATTAAGGGATCACATTACTCATAGGTATCCGCTTTCTTTGAGATCTTTGTTAATATCGTTAGTATTGCCATCGATTTCCCTGCAAGCTTTTTCTTGTAATGCCTTTGTGCAGCGCTTACCAATTTCATTGTATCCCTTTGCTGTTCTTTATATCTCTCCTAAACCATGGAATCTTTACTATTCTTTACCTATGTATAAGCTCCCCTACACAAAAACAAAATTACCTGGAAAAACTCAGCAGGTCTGGCAGCATCGGCGGAGAAGAAAAGAGTTGACGTTTCGAGTCCTCATGACCCTTCGACAGAACTTGGGTTCGAGTCCAAGAAAGAGTTGAAATATAAGCTGGTTTAAGGTGTGTGTGTGGGGGGCGGAGAGGGACAGAGAGAGAGAGGTTGAGTGGGGGTGTGGTTGTAGGGACAAACAAGCAGTGATAGAAGCAGATCATCAAAAGATGTCAACAACAATAGTACAAAAGAACACATAGGTGTTAAAGTTAAAGTTGGTGATATTATCTAAACGAATGTGCTAATTAAGAATGGATGGTAGGGCACTCAAGGTATAGCTCTAGTGGGGGTGGGGAGAGCATAAAAGATGTAAAAAAATTTTTTTTATATATATATAATGGAAATAGGTGGGAAAAGGAAAATCGATATAATTTATTGGAAAAAAAAGAAAAGGAAGGGGGAAACAGAAAGGGGGTGGGGGTGGGGGTGGGGATGGGGGAGGGAGCTCACGACCTAAAGTTGTTGAATTCAATATTCAGTCCGGATGGCTGTAAAGTGCCTAGTCGGAAGATGAGGTGTTGTTCCTCCAGTTTGCGTTGGGCTTCGCTGGAACAATGCAGCAAGCCAAGGACAGACATGTGGGCAAGAGAGCAGGGTGGAGTGTTAAAATGGCAAGTGACAGGGAGGTTTGGGTCATTCTTGCGGACAGACCGCAGGTGTTCTGCAAAGCTGGTCACCCAGTTTACGTTTGGTCTCTCCAATGTAGAGGAGACCACATTGGGAGCAACGAATGCAGTAGACTAAGTTGGGGGAAATGCAAGTGAAATGCTGCTTCACTTGAAAGGAGTGTTTGGGTCCTTGGACGGTGAGGAGAGAGGAAGTGAAGGGGCAGGTGTTACATCTTTTGCGTGGGCATGGGGTGGTGCCATAGGAGGGGGTTGAGGAGTAGGGGGTGATGGAGGAGTGGACCAGGGTGTCCCGGAGGGAGCGATCCCTACGGAATGCCGATAAGGGGGGTGAAGGGAAGATGTGTTTGGTGTTAGCATCATGCTGGAGTTGGCGGAAATGGCGGAGGATGATCCTTTGAATGCGGAGGTTGGTGGGGTGATAAGTGAGGACAAGGGGGACCCTATCATGTTTCTGGGAGGGAGGAGAAGGCGTGAGGGCGGATGCGCGGGAGATGGGCCGGACACAGTTGAGGGCCCTGTCAACGACCGTGGGTGGAAAACCTTGGTTAAGGAAGAAGGAGGACATGTCAGAGGAACTGTTTTTGAATGTAGCATCATCGGAACAGATGCGACGGAGGCGAAGGAACTGAGAGAATGGGATGGAGTCCTTACAGGAAGCGGGGTGTGAAGAGCTGTAGTCGAGATAGCTGTGGGAGTCGGTGGGTTTGTAATGGATATTGGTGGACAGTCTATCACCAGAGATTGAGACAGAGAGGTCAAGGAAGGGAAGGGAAGTGTCAGAGATGGACCACGTGAAAATGATGGAGGGGTGGAGATTGGAAACAAAATTAATAAATTTTTCCAAGTCCCGAGGAGAGCATGAAGCGGCACCGAAGTAATCATCGATGTACCGGAGAAAGAGTTGTGGAAGGGGGCCGGAGTAGGACTGGAACAAGGAATGTTCCACATACCCCATAAAGAGACAGGCATAGCTGGGGCCCATGCGGGTACCCATAGCCACACCTTTTATTTGGAGGAAGTGAGAGGAGTTGAAGGAGAAATTGTTCAGCGTGAGAACAAGTTCAGCCAGACGGAGGAGAGTAGTGGTGGATGGGGATTGTTCGGGCCTCTGTTCGAGGAAGAAGCTAAGGGCCCTCAGACCATCCTGGTGGGGGATGGAGGTGTAGAGGGATTGGACGTCCATGGTGAAGAGGAAGCGGTTGGGGCCAGGGAACTGGAAATTGTTGATGTGACGTAAGGTGTCAGAGGAATCACGGATGTAGGTGGGAAGGGACTGGACAAGGGGAGAGAGAAGGGAGTCAAGATAACGAGAAATGAGTTCTGTGGGACAGGAGCAAGCTGAGACGATCGGTCTACTGGGGCAGTTCTGTTTGTGGATTTTGGGTAGGAGATAGAAGCGGGCTGTCCGAGGTTGGGCGACTATCAGGTTGGAAGCTGTGGGAGGGAGATCCCCAGAGGAGATGAGGTCAGTGACAGTCCTGGAAACAATGGCTTGATGTTCAGTGGTGGGGTCATGGTCCAGGGAGAGGTAGGAGGAAGTGTCTGCGAGTTGACGCTCAGCCTCCGCGAGGTAGAGGTCAGTGCGCCAGACAACAACAGCACCACCCTTGTCAGCGAGTTTGATGACAATGTCAGGGTTGGACCTGAGAGAATGGAGTGCAGTAAATTCAGAGAGAGACAGGTTAGAATGGGTGAGAGGAGCAGAGAAATTGAGACGACCAATGTCGCGCCGACAGTTCTCAATGAAAAGATCAAGAGAAGGTAAGAATTCAGAGGGAGGGGTCCAGGTGGAGGGAGAATATTGGAGATGGGTAAAAAGATCCGTTGAACTGGGAGAGGACTCCTGCCCAAAGAAGTGAGCCCGGAGACGAAGACGGTGGAAGAAGAGTTCAGCATCATGCCGAGCCCGAAATTCATTGAGGTGAGGGCGTAAGGGTATGAAACTAAGTCCTTTGCTGAGCACTGAACGTTCAGCATCGGAGAGGGGAAGGTCAGGGGGTATAGTGAATACACGGCTGGGGTTGGGATTAGAAGATGGGGTGGGGACGGAGGGACAGGCCGGGGTGGAGGGTCCTAGATGGGTGTTGGTGTCGATGAGTTGTTGGAGCTTGCGTTCCTTAGCACTTGAGAGAAAGAGAAAAAGTTTCTTGTTGAGGCGTCGGATGAGACGAAGGATAAAATGAAACTGGGGGCACGCGCAGCTTTGAAAAAGGGTACGGCGGTGCTGCTGGAGGGAGAGGTTGAGTGTGTTCATATGGCGGCGCATGGCACTGAGTGTAGATCTCAGAATGTTTTTCCATTATTTTTAATGTATTCCACCGATCATTTATCTATACCTTTTATGCCCTTTTAGTCTTATTTCACCCCACCCCCACTAGAGCTATCTGTACCTTGCTTGTCCTGCTATCCATTCTTAATTAGCACATTCTTTTAGATAAAATCACCACCTTCAACACCTCTTTGTCCTTTCGTCTGTGACATCTTTTGGTTATCTCCTCCTATCACTGCTTGTTTTTCCCAACAATCACCCCACCCCCCCCTTCTCTTCCCTCCTCCCATCCTTAAACCAGTTTATATTTCACCCCTCTCCTATTTTTACTTAGTGTTTTTCCAGGTATTTTTTATTTTTTGTTTTGGATTTCCAGCATCCGCAATTTTTTGTTTTTATCTCAGTGTTATAATCTGAATTATTTACCTACCAGTCATACCTGGTTTGCAGCCAGATCAGTTATGGCCAGTACATCAGACTCTTTAAGCTCAACTTGTGACTTTAATTCATTTGCTTTTTAAAAAATGAGGTGGCATTTATTGCCCATCACTAAATTGCCCTTGAATGATGGTGGTGCTCTGCTGTACTCAATGTTGATTAAAGTTTTTTGGAGCAGTTTTGATACAACTGAGTGTCTCGGGTTAATTCAGAGTGCAGTTAAAAGTCAGCCACATTGCCTAGGGTCTCGAGTCACATATAAACCAGACCAGGTAATAACAGCAGGTTTCCTTGCCTCAAAAGCATTAGTGCACCAGGTAGGTTTTTATGACAATTAGGTAGTTTCTTGGCCACCATTACTGATACTAGCTTTTTATTTCAGGATTATTCGACTAACTGGGTTAAAATTCCTCACCTGTCCCTCACCCCGGCTGCTCTTACCATCCTCCTGGCTTAAAGTCCTTTCCACAGCCCCTGTCGGACCTTGGAATGGAAGATTATGCTCCTGGTTGGATAAAGAAATCTAAGAGGAGGCTTCTATGCAGATGGGAGGCGTGTTTCTGCGTTGTGAATTCTAGGTAGGTTTGGTGCGGAAGTTACAATTCTGATAGAATCAGAGAATTTTACATCATAGGAGGAGGCTATTTGCCCTGTTTTGTCCTTGCTGGCTCCTTGAAGGAATACTTCCATTTAGTGCTGAGATATCCTCTGCCTGGCTGTTTTAAGAGACATCGCAGCACTCAGAGCATCACAGAGACTGAGCAGGCCGCGGCACTTTTCCCTGGTTGAACTGATAGAGGTCTGTAAAATTATCCCTTTTTGAAAGTTAGTATTGAATCTGCTTTTCAGGTGAAGAGTTCCAAATGACCATATCTCTCTTAAGTAAAACAATGCCACGTCTTAATTCTTTTGCCATATGCCTGTAACCATCCCAAAACAGCTCCAAGGGGAGTTATCAGTGCACCAACTAGGACTATCTTGCACCATTGAACTCCTTCCTCTGGATTTTTTCCTGCCTCCCAACTTCACGCTACCACTGGGGACCATGGCTTCAACTGTCTAGCCCCTCCCGTGTGATTCCCTCCCATAGCCCCTTATAAGGCCATTCTTTGAAAACGCACCCTTTTATCCAAGCTCTTGGTCAGCCATCCTAAACCCCTCCTTTTGCTCTGATTCACACGCTGCCCATTTCCTTCCTGCCTTCTGTGCCTTGAATTAACTTTTCTACATGAAAAGGCCTTACATTGATACAGATACAGGTACTGTATCAGCTGCAACCGGTAGCTGCTAATTCCACGGCCATATAGCAGGATTAGGCTGAAATGGCCTTGCTACCAATGCAAGTATTTATCAGTACACCCCTCTCTGCCCACCACACCACATCGGCTGAATTGCTGTCACATTTTTCTCTGTCAATCAGTTTAATTCATACGCTCTTTTCAACCCTGTCTCTATGGTAACCCTAGTTGATATTTAACTGTCTATTGACCCTGCTTGAAGTTTGTTTTTTTGCTGTTTGTCTTTTGCACGCAGTCATTGCATTCCAGGTCGCAGATGAACAGAACTCTTCATTTTAATGTTTTGCTACCAGCTGTGGCCTGATTGTCTTTGTATTCATCTTTTTATTTCACCACCCCGAGGACTATGTTCTGCTGGTTAACACTCTTTCTATGCACCACAGTCGTCATACCAGGTAACTATCTCTGGTTCCTTTCTCCAGATTCTCTTGCAGTGAAGTCACTAAATGTACGGGTTTGTTGCATAGAATGTTCAAAAGAAGAGCAGAAAGATACAGGACAATGTCCTAGATTCATCACAGACTGAATCCGAGGATGCAGAGCAACACCAGAGCTGAGCAATTGGAATGATTTGCCAGTTTATCCAATGGCCTGGTGTACTGAGCCATGCAGCCTAGTTAATTCAATTCCCAGTCACAGCTGAGCTAGTTGGTCTCAGCAGGACTGGATACAAAGTGCTGCAGCCAACCTAAATAATCCTGGGCCGAAAAAGGGTAAGGGAGGTGCAGGAGAGCAGTGACCGCGAGATGAGGATTTCTCCTGATATCAAGTAATGACTCGGGGATACAATTTCCAGGATAGGTAGGGTTTTTATTCTAACTCCCGTCACTGTTAATCAGAGGTAAGATTGACCAAATGTTTAAACATCTCTGATGATTCATGTTATTAATATTAAAAAGTTTCACGGTTAGAGAAACTCACATTCTTAATTAGAGGTGCAACCTGAAGTACAGAATGGTTTGTTCTACTTTGGGAGACTGAAGTTAATTCAATGTCAGCACCCTGCATGGCCTCCTCCTCCTCATCTCTCCAGCCTGTCTCAGGATTGTCTGCAGACTGTCTCTGAGATGTCTGTGGACTGTTTGTGATCTGCCTGCAGTTAAATGGACCATTGCCGATTGTTGTAAAAACCCATCTGGTTCACTAATGTCCTTTAAGGGAGGAGATCTGCTGTTCTTACTTGATCTGGACTCCAGACCCACAGCAATGTGGTTGACTCTTAAAAAGGAATAGGATGGGCAATAAATGTTGGCCTAGCCAGCGATGCCCACATCCCGTGAGTGAATAAAAAAATAGTCTGTCTTCAAACTGACTGAGTTGTCTGCGGACTGCCTGTGAACCTCTTCAGAATATGTCTGCACTGTTTGGCCTGTCTCAGATCTCTGGACTGTCTTCTCAATCTCAACAAAATATCCATGCTGGCATGCAGCAAGACCTGGACAACATTCAGACTCATGCTGAGAAGTGGCAAGTAACATTCATGCCACTAAAGAGCTATGCAATGATCATCTCCAACAAGAGAGGGTTTAACCACCTGACCTTGACATTCAATCACCTCACCATTGATGAAGACCCACCATTAACTTCCTGGGCATCCCCTTTGACCATAAAATTAAATGGACCAGCCACTTAAATATTGTGGCTACAAGAGGTGGTCAGCAACTGGGAATTATGTGGCAAATGACTCATCTCCTAGATCTCCAAAGCCTGTCCACCATTTACAAGGCAGATGTCAAGAGTGTAATGAAATACTCCCACTTGCCTGGATAAGTGCAACTCCAACATTATTCAAAAACCTTGACATCATTGAGGACAAAGCAGCCCACTTGATCGGCACCCTGTCCACCACCTTAAACATTTACTCCTTCCACCACCAACGCACAGTGGCAGCAGTGTGTTCCAAGTACAAGATGGACTGCCGCAACTCGCCAAAGCTCCTTTGATAGCACCTTTCAAACTCACCAACCACTGCCATCTAGAAGGACAAGGGCAGCAGACACATGGGAACGCCACCTCCTGGAAGTTCCCCTCCAAGCCACTCACCACCCTGACTTGGAAATATATCGTCATTCCTTCACTGTCGCTGGGTCAAAATCCTGGAACCCCCTCCCTAACAACACGGTGGGTGTACCCACAACACATGGAATGCAGTGGTTCAAGAAGGCAGCTCACCACCACCTTCTCAAGGGCAGTTAGGGGTGGGCAATAAATGCTGACCTGACCAGTGATGCTCACATCCCATCAATGAATAAATAAACTAAAAAACATGCTGTTGACAATTTTTCACACTCCTTCTCCCATCCCCTGGTTTAAAGCAAGTTGATTACTACAGCATTTAATAATTACAGAAGCCTTATTACAGACTTTCAAAATTTTGCAGTTATCTTTCCTTTAATGTCTTAGTCTAAGGCCTTTTTAATAAGGTCAATCTTTCCCAGCATGCCATCAAATTAACAATTCCTTTATTAAATTAGTGCATTTAACCAAGCTGAACTTCTTTGACACTGAACTTCTTTCCACCACCTCTCCGGAATTTCCACTGATTTTATGAAAAATCATTGGAATGATCCGGCTTTTATTTTATTCGTTCATGGGATGTGGGCATCGCTGGCTGGACCAGCGTTTATTGCCCATCCCTAGTTGCCCTTAAGGAGGTGGTGGTGAGCTGCCGTCTTGAACCGCTGCAGGCCATGTGGTGTAGGTACACCCACGGTGCTGTTAGAGAGAAAGCTGAGGAAGTTCCTGTTCAGATCAGGCCTGGCTAGGTTTCCTGCACTCGTCTTCTTCCACTCACTACATGTGTTGATTATCAAGATGTATGTACCAATAGCTGTCGACTCTTTACTCTAAACGTTTTGAATGTTCGAAGAAAATCTCCCACAAGTTGTCCTGAAGCACTTAAGGAAGAGAATTAGAATATGTAGCTGGTAAGATTGCATGAACGTATATTCGAAGATGCAGGCTGGGTGGATCAAAGGACCTTTTCTCATGCCACGCGTTTTCTTTAGTTTTATGTTTTCGCACCATTCTATTTCCATTCAGCAGCGAGCCAAGTACCAGAATGCCACACTTTCACAAAGCTGCCAGTGACTGATACAATTATTGGCACGGACCTGGTGGTGAGACTTCTGCTCTACACAGGGAGGAACTCAAGCTGTGCCACCTTGATCAATGCCACCCACACTAGTCTGCTGGACATCACCAAGAAGACAATCTTCATTATCCATGGATACAGGCCATTTGGATCCCCACCCAATTGGTTGAATAAGATGATAACGACTTTACAAATGGTGGATGACATAAATATCATCATTGTTGACTGGAATAGAGGAGCAACCACCATTAACTATTCAGTTGCCGTCTCCAACACCAAGAAAGTTGCTGATGTTTTGGTACCCGTTATTTCCAACATACTGGTGAGAGTTTTTGGTTTATTGTTAAAAGAATCCCTTTGGAGCAATCCAAGTGACTATAATGGCTGTGCATCTGCTGATTGTTGGGCTCTAGGGGTGCAATTTTATGGCTCCCTTGAGTTGGGGGCGGGGCCGCAAAATGCAGCGAGCCGTTCAAAAGTCCATTGACTTTGGCGGGATCGGAAAATCCCGCTGGCGAGGGGAAGGTTGGGGGGGAGGTGGGGGCGTGGAATTCCAGCCTGTAAGTTCATTTTTTTTTGTGGTCCCAGCAAGGGCAGGGGAACTGTTCAGCGTGGCAATGTTTGTGGAGCAAATGAATGTGCTGAGCCCCTCGGTTCTCCAGTCTCATAGCTCCTGAGCTCAGGCGCTGAAGCATTGGAATATGATTGACTCCTTTCCGCTCAGGGCTAGCTTGCACCCTGTGTAGGTGGGAAGTCTATCAGAATGCATTATACAGGGTCTTAACCGCGATACATAAGAGCAGCACATAGAGGAGACAGGAGCTTCTGTCTGCTGCATTAACCCTTGAACTCAAGTAGGAATTGGGTGTGGGAGAAATATATAATGGTAAAAGTGGGGGAGGGGGAAGAATGAAAAGGAGTGAAAGGAGGAGAATGGAAGGCAGGGAAAGGGAAATGAATAGTATTGATGGAGAAAGAAAAGAGGATAGAAGCTGGGATTGCTGGTTTGGAGGGACATGGAGAAGCTGGAAGAGGAAGAGGAGAGTTAGCATTAGTTGAAAGGGAATGGGGATGAAGAGGGGGTTAGCGTTAACTGAAAGTGAATTAAGAATGCCAGCCTGGCAGGAGTGAGGAGGATGGGAAGGGGATGAGGGACAGTCTGAATTGGGGAAGTAGAAGACTGAGTGAGAACCAATTGTTCATACTAACAAAGTTCCAGCTACAAAGTCCATCAAACCACTTAGTTTCATGTGTTAGGTCTGTTTTTGTGTTGTCAGCTTTCTGGGGGGTTCTTTCAGATGTTTTGGAGCTGCCCAACAACTCTGGTTACTTTCCTAGCTTGATGCATATGTAGTTATCGAGGAGTTTGAGCATTGGAGCAGATAAGTAGACATCAGATTCCTGGTGATTCAATTGGAGAGACAATTCTTGATGCTTTTAAGGAAGGGAAAGAACTTGCATTTATGTTGTGCATTTCACCTGCCCCAAAACACTTAACAGCCAATTAAGCACTTTTGAAGTGTAGTCACCATTTTAACATAGGAACGCAGCAGCCAATTTACATAAGCAAACTCTCATAAACAGGAAAGAGATAAATGGTCGAATAATCGGTTTTGGGTAATGATGATTGAAGAATAAATGTTGGCCAGGACACTGGGGAAACTGCCCTGCTCTCCTTTGAATATTGCTGTGGGACTTGAGAGGGCAAAGGGATCTATGGTTTAATGTCTCATCTGAAGTTCAGCACCTCTGACTTTGCAGTGCTCGCTCAGTGCAACACTTGTGCTTATGTGCTGGGCTTCAGTTACAACAACAGCTCCAACCACATTCAAGAAGCTTGACACAATCCAGGACAAAGCAGTTGCTTGATTGGCACCCGATTCATAAACATTCACTCCTTCCAACGTGCAGTAGCACCAGTGTGTACCATCTACGAGATGCACTGCAGAAACTCACCAAGGCTCTTTAGGCAGCACCTTCAAAATCCACGACCTTTACCATCCAGAAGGACAAGGGCAACAGACACATGGGAACACCACCACCTGGAAGTTCCCCTCCAAGCCACTCCCCATCCTGACTTGGAAATATTCGCTGTTCCTTCACTGTCTCTGGGCCCAAATCCTGGAACTCCCTCCCTAACTGTGGGTGTACCTATACCACAGGAACTGCGGTGGTTCAAGAGGGCAGCTCACCACCACATTCTCAAGGGCAATTAGGGATGGGCAATAAATGCTGGTCTAGCCAGCGATGCCCACATCCCACGCATGAGTACAAAAATATCTAATGTTAGCTTCTCGGAAATAGAAAATAACCCAAGCCTGAAAGCCCCCAGAGTTACACTTGGAGTTTTGATCTGTATTTATAGCTTTAAGCTAATGATTCATTATTGTTCATCAGCAATACTGTTTTCTCAGACAATCGGAGGTTCCCTCAACATGATTCATATGATTGGTGTGAGCCTTGGCGCACACATATCTGGCTTCGTTGGAAGTAGGTTCAATGGACAGATTGGACGAATAACTGGTGAGGAAAGTTAACTCATTTCCTTGTCAAAATACTGTGGATGCTCGGAATCTGAAATATAAGCGGAAAATAAGAATCAGATCGGGCATTATCTGTGGAGAGTGAAACAGAGTTAACATTTTAGGTTGGTGACCTTTCCTCAGAACTGGAAAATGTACCAGGTTTAAGCAAATAGAGGGGCAGAACCCATGCCCTTTCCCCTCCTCCAATACAAGGCCCCAAACATACTTTCCACAGCTTCTCACAATGCAATCTCTTCTAAACTGGGGAAGCTAAACTCTGATCGATGACCACTTTGCGGAACACCTCCACTCAGTCTGCAAACGTGATCCTGAGCTGTCAGTTGCCTGTCATTTTGAGTTTCCACCTTCCTCCCACTCTGACCACTCTGCCCTTGACCTTCGACACTCTTCCTAGGTAGCCCAAGACAAAGGGCAGCACCTCATTTTTCGATTAGGCACTTTACATCCTTCCCCATTCAGCATTGTTCAACAATTTTAGATCATAATCGTCATGCTATTTTTTTTCAGACAGCAGGATGCTGGTAATGATTTGGCTATTGATATTTATACCTCCTGCAGACCCATCTTTTGTTTCTTTACTTGCTCCGTTACCACCCTCTTTTGCCTTGTACCATCATCTCTTTTGTCATTTAATCCCTCCTACCTGTCATCCTATCAAAGACCACCTCTTTTATTCTTTCCCTCCCTCCCTCCTCTCTGTACTTGCTTACCAGCTATACCTCACTTTTATCAATTCTAACGTAAGGTCACTGACCTGAAACATTAATTCTGGTTTTCTCCTCATGAATGCTGCCTGACCTGCTGAGTATTTCCTGCTTTTTCTGTTTGCATGATGCATTTCATTGGTTGCTATAGGAAGTTTATCTTTCCCTGTGCACTCCAGTTTCTCTCCCGTTTCTTTGGCAATATTCCTGAACATTTCCTTTTTTAATTCAAACCCAGGCAAGAGTTGTAGATCAGTCCAAGAGGAAGCCTATGGAGTGGTATCAATAATCTTAAATGACCAGGTACAATTAGCCACACCCAGCAACAAAGCAGTAAATACAAAAAGATGGAAATTACCTCTGATCCTTTGAGAAGCAGGATTCAATCTGTCAGTCTCTTTGCCCTGAAGGTAGCTCTTTAAAAGCAAGACTTGCAATTTTATGGCGCCTTCCACAAACTCAGGGTGTCCAAAAGTGCTTTACAGCTAATGAAGTAATTTTTAGTCACTGCTCTAATTCGCGCACAGCAAGTTCCCACAAGCAACCATGAGATAATGATCAGATAATCTGCTTCTAGTGATGTTGGTTGAGGGATAAATACTGGTCAGGCTACCTGCTGTTCTTCAAAATAGTGCCTATTGTTGACCTGAGAGGGCAGACAGGGCCTCAGTTTGATATCTCATTTGTAAGACAGCACTCCCAAGAGTACACCCTCGGTACTGCACTGCAGTGTGGGGCGAGATGACGTACTCAAAGTGAGACACAGGGCTAGGACAGGAGCAGAAGGAGACCATTCAACCCTTTGAGCCTGCTCCGTCATTACAAAAGGTCATGGCTGATCTGAACTGATCTGGGACTTGCGCCACAAACTTTTGACTTAGAGGCAAAAGTGCTACCAATGATGATATCCCCCTTAACATTCACTGTCCCCATAACCCAGATTCTTCCCCTTGTCAATTGGCTATTTGCTATGGTCCATTGCTAAGGGGTGCAGCTATGGCACTATTAGCCTGGACCTTTGACACTGAGTCAGAAGAGGTCGTGGATTCAAATTCCAATCCAGAATCTTCATTAGAAAAATCAACGTTGACACGTGACTTGTCAATACCAAACATTGGACTGGAGTATGAGCCTAGAGTTTTGTACTTATCTCTCAGAAGCAGGACTTGAACCCACGACGTTTGGGCTCGAGACTAGAGTATTATCTACTGAACCATGGCTGATACTTTATGTGTCTGAAACACCATGTGCTACTCGTGACTCTGACTACAATAGCCCAAATGGCCTTCTTCTGTGTTCAGCCTACCTATTTCTGCTTAATGACCCTTGTGGCGAGTGTAGAGTACACACTGGGGTGTCAGAGTTAAGGTACAGCAGTGACACTGTTGGTGATCAATTAATCTGTTGGCATTAACTGATCAGACTCCTGCCTGAACTATGATCGCAGAGGGACTGAATACTGCTAGTGTCAGTAGGAATGTATTTCTGCTGTCTTCATAAAAAGAGGGATAAGTTAGGCAGCAGTCAGAAATTTGTTGGTTAATTTTACATTTTCTTTGTAGGCCTTGATCCGGCTGGACCTCTGTTTAGAGGAAAAGGAAAAGGAGACAGACTGGATCCTTCTGATGCTCAGCTTGTTGATGTCCTGCACACAGACATAGATGGTATTTCTACTCATTTCATTCTCTACACATTTATTTAGAAGGTGGCACATTGATATGAATTTGAAGCTGCAACATATTTGGGATCTAGTCACACAGTGAGTTCCTGATTCCAGCCCATGCCCAACTCTTCTATCAAAGCCCATTTTTCTGATGCACATACTGCCTCAACAGAGTCCATCCCTCTAGTACCCTGACTCTCACATTGCAATCTAACCCACTCTTAGTCCCTTAATTCTCCCACCAAAATTCATCCCCCAGTCACCGATTCTCCCATTGAAATCCATCCTTTATTAGCCTAACATTTTTGCCAAAGCCCATCCCTCTAGCTCTATCTAGTATCCTAATTAACTCATCAAAGTCCATCTTGCTAGTGCCCCAATTCTTCACTTAAAGTCCATCTGTGCAGTACCCCATCTCTCTCGAAATCTATTCGCCCAATAGCATAAATCTCCTGTCAAAAATCTCTCTTGTATCTTAACTCTCCCATCAAAGCCCACCCTTTGAGTCCCCTTCCTCTCTCATGAGATATTTTTATATTGGTGGGATAACTTTACAAAAATAACATTTAAAAAATAATGTTTCTTCCTGCAGCTCTTGGCTACGAAGAATTTTTGGGGAATATAGATTATTATGCCAATGGAGGGACCGACCAACCAGGGTGCCCTGCTACTATAATGAGTGGTTTGTATTGACATTCAGCTCTACTCCTGTTTTTGGTTTCTTTTCAAATTGTCATAATTTGTTGCTCAAGCAGTTCAACCAACTCTTGCGAACCTGATCAGAGTCTCTCATGATATCACATTCCCCTGTCTGAAAATCACTCTCTTCTGCATGCAAACATGGGCCATTGGAATCCCCAAATACCTCTCTTGCTGTCTCTCTGTGGAAAGTGAGAGAAAGTAAGGAATTGTGATGGGGGTGGAGCTATCTCCATTAAAAAGATGGGAACCATTATTTTAACGGAAGGCTTTTACCACAGCCATGAATGCCAAGTTAGGCCCATTGTCACGTGGTCAGCCTTGGCTCTGCGGGTAAGCACCCTTGTCTTGCAGTCTGAAGTTTGTGGGTCCTAAACCCCACGACAGAGACTCAAGTCCATAACTCAGGCTGACGCTCCCATTGCCAGTACAGAGGGAGTGCTACACTGTTGGAGGCACTAGGTGGAATTTTACAGGGGCAGGGTCCTGAAAATGGAGCGAGCCATTCAAAGCTCCACTGACGTTGTCAGGATGGGAAGATCCCACCAGTGGGAGGAGGCCATAAAATTCCATCCACTATCTTTTCGATGGAACATTAACTGAAGGCCCCTCTGCTCTCTCAGGTAGACATTCAAGAACCTGTCAGACTCCTAAAAGAAAAACAGAGGCGTTCTCCCCAGTGTTGTCTGATGGAATTCTTCACTGCAGAGGGCTGTAGAAGCTGGGTCATTAAGTATATTCAAGGCCGAGATAGACAGATTTTTCATCAGTAGGGATTCAAGGGTATGGGGAAAAGGCAGGAAAGTGGAATTGAGGGTTATCAGATCAGCCATGATCTCATTGAATGGTGGAGCAGACTCAATGGGCCAAATGGCCTACTTCTGCTCCTACGTCTTATGGTCAATCTGCCCTCAACCAATTTATTTTTCTCATTGCAAATTTGTTGGACCTTACCAAGTGTAAATTGTATATTGCTACTTTATAACAATGCTTACACATCAGAAGTATTTGAACTGACACTCTGAGGTTGTTCTCCCTCATTTTCCAGCAAGGTAAAATGACCACGGGCATGTTAACATGTCGTTTTGCTCCTCTGTGATTGGCCGAAAATAATTAATTTTGCCTTTTTACCCACATTTATATATCTCACATCAGTTTAAGCTGGTGTGTAAAGATATCACCTTGCCCTTGGATGCAGCTCTGCTTAAAGTTAAATTTCTAGTCAAATGATGTGAGTAGGATTTTTATCTCCCTTAATTTGACTGTGAAAACGATGATTCTTTCACTGATTTCTTCTTTCTAGTTCCATTAGGTGCTTGATTACTATATCTCCATCAGTTCAATTTTCCATTAGAAGGAGCAGCAGAGACATAATTATCATGGCTCAGGGTTTCTCCCAAACACTTATATTTGTGAATATAGATAATCACAACTTTGATGAACTAGTTCCTGTCCTCTATAATTATAAACTTACAGCCTGAGATCAAACATTACATTATGTTGGGCAGATTGCAGGGCAAGCGTTGCACATGATCCCATCAATTTCCTGGTGTGTTAGGTCAAAATTGCCCCCATTAACTCTGTGGGAAAAGTTGTAGCAGATGGAGATCACTGTTGAGAAGGACTGAAATCATTCACTTTGGAACAAAGAAATACAAATTGGAATATAGAATTACATATGAATTAGGAGCAGCAGGAGGCCACTTGGCCCCTCGAGGCTGCTCCACCATTCAATAAGATCATGGCTGATCTGATCGAATCCTCAACTCTACATTCCCACCTACCTTCCTGATGACCCTTCACCTCCTTTCTTATCAACAATCTACCTAGCTCTGCCTTAAAAATATTCAAAGACTCTGCTTCCACTGCCTTTTGAGGAACAGCGTTCCAAAGACTCGCTACTCTTTGGGAAAAAAATGTTTTCCTCATCGCTGTGCCCATTTGGTTTCATACCTTTGCCGGCTCGTTAAAGAGCTATCCAGATAGTCCCACTTTCCCTGCTCTTTCCTGCAAATTGTTCCTTTGACAAATATATTCAATTTTTTTTTAAGCTATTACTGACTCTGCTTCCACCATCATTTCAGGTGGTGCACTATATATCATAACCACTAGCTCTGAGAAGTCACTTCCCCTTTGGCTCTTTCTTAATGGCAAGAACTGGAGGAGCAAAGGGTTTTGGGAGCTCCAGGTACACTGAAGGCTCGTGCACTGTTACGAAATGTAATCAAAAAGGTGAATGATATCTGGGACACACTACTAAGGCAAGTGGTGGAAGCAAAGGCTGGGATTTAATACGGAGGCACTGGCTCAGGACACCGGCTAGAAAACCAGTGGGAAGCCCACCTCCAGTGGTCCTGGAAGCCCTGATGCTATTTTGCATGGTTTAGGCAATTTGTTGTCTGAGGTCATGGCTTCCGCACATCCTGAGGCAGGATGTCCCACCTCCAAGAGCTGCTGGCCAATCAGAGGAGAGTTGAACTGTCCACGGTATTTGTAGAGTGACCTCACCAATGTATGATGCAATTTGAACATAGCTGCTTTGTTTTTCTTGTGCATGGCTTTGTTTCTCTATTCTGTTACCTCCAGGAAAAAGGTATATGGTGTGTGACCATCAAAGATCTGTCTTTCTGTATATAAACTCCCTTGACTCAACCTGTAATATCACCGTTTATCCTTGTGCATCATATGAAGAATTCCTGGATGCCCATTGCACACAGCTTGACAGTACTTATCCTATATTTGGTAAGAAGCGTCTTTCTAGATCCTATGTTTTTGTTGCTGTCAATTGTCTTCTCTCCTCACCTAACGGTGCTAATCCTTGTTTGAGTATTGGTTCGATACACACAAGACTGTCCCATGCTCTCTCATCCAACCAGTCATCCTTCCTGCGTCAACCCAGATGGAGACTAGAGTGGAAAGAATGAAAATTGTTCTCCTCCAAGTAGAGAAGGTTAAGTGGAGAAGTAATAGAGGTATTCAAAATAACGAAGGATTTTGATAGAGCAGACAAGGTAGAGTCGATAGAGGAGGTGATGTATCAAGTGGCAGGAGGGTCAGTATCAGAGGACAGAGATTGGAGATAATTGGCGAAGGAACCAGCTGGAGATGAGGAGAATTTTGTTAATGTAGCGAGTTCTAATGATCTGGAATGCGCCGTCTGAAAGGGCGGTGGAAGTAGATTCAATAATTAGATAACTACCTGAAAGGGGAAAAAATGCTGGATTCTAGGGAAAATGCCGGGGAGCGGGACAAATTTGATTGTGCTTTCAAAGAGCTGTCTTAGAAATGATGGCTCGAATTATTTTATGGTGTGTTGGACATCACAATCTAGCTTGACTAGAACAATGCGTCAAGATAAGAGCAGAATGGAACCTTGAGCCTGCTTTGCCATTTAATAAGATCATGAATAATATTTTCCCTAAACTCCGGCTTCCTTCTTCTATTTCCAAATCCGCTGCCTCGCTTAGTGTTCGTATATCTCAAACTTGAATATGCTCAACAACTGAGCGTCCACAGCGCTCAGGGGTAGAGAATTCCAAAGTTTCACAATCCTCTGAGTGAAGAAGTTCCTCCTCATCTCAGTCCCCTATCCGGAAACTGTGAGCCCTAGTTCTAGTTCCTACCTGCTGGTCACATGTGCCCACTTCCCAGTAAAGCTGAGTGAAAGGTAGTCAGTGGGTGGGGAGGGGGGCAGGGGACAGTGGGAGTGGGTGGGAGGGGGAGGTTGCCAATGGGGTGAGTGGGGGGGCAGCTGACAGATTTTATCCCTCCCCGCAGATAAACTGCAGTTAGAACCATTCTAGCAGCCATGACAGCCACACTAACCAGAATCGGCTAACTCCTCATTGCCTGATCAAACCAGGAGCTGCTGGCTTGTGTTTGAGCAATGAGTGAAATCAGAATGCTTCTCAAGTGTCAATGTAGGTCAGTGGCAGCTAGCTTGCCTAACTGGGTTGGAAGGTTAAGGATTTAACTCCCCTTGTGTGGTTTGAGCATTTAATCTAGGCCAATGTTTCACTGCAGTACGGAGTGGGGTGTGGCACTGTTGGAGATGCTGAGACATTAAACCAAGCCCCTCATCTGCCCCCTATGGGCGGACACCAGAGATCCCCTGACTGGTGCAGAATCATAGAATGGTTACAGCACTGAAGTTTTTGCTGGCTCACCACAAGGACAAATCAGCTAATCCCACCATGCCGCACCCGCACCCCCACCACCCCCCAACACCCCCCCCCCCCCCCAACCCCCCCACCTCCCACCCCGCCCCCCCCAAACCCCCACCTTTCCTCATAACTCTGCTAATTTTTTCCTTCCGTTTCTAATCTAATTCCCTTTTGATCACCTCAGTTGAACCCACCTGCACCACACTCTCAAGCAGTGCATTCCAGATCCTAACTATTTGTTGCATAAAATGATTTTCTTCATGTTACCATTGTTTCTTTTGCCAATCACCTTATTGAGGTATCCTCCAGTTCTCGTCCATTCCAAACACACCGTTTCCATGGCAGGCAGGCTCTCCCTCACCTGCCACGCTCTCACCTCGCCACTTCATCAAGCTAGGCACAACATTTAAAGTACAGACACATTAAATGCTTCCAACCCAGGACTGCAGCAATAAAGACATGGCCCCAAAAGGCAAGAAAAATGCAGCCCTCGAGAGCCTTTTAGCTGCCATGGAGGACTGCTGTGATGTCCTCTAAGTCTGCCCTGGCTGCAGGAGGGGCAGCTATATTACCACTCTGGCTTGGTAGGCGATGGCAGTGGTGGTCAGTGTCAATGCTGCACAGAAGAGGTTGGCCATCCAATGCAGATAGAAGGTGAATGATCTCATCCATACAGCCAGGGTAAGGCAAACATCTCATCATAAGACCATAAGACCATAAGACATAGGAGCAGAAATTAGGCCAATCGGCCCATGGAGTCTGCTTCGCCATTCAATCATGGCTGATAAGTTTCTCAACCCCATTCTCCCGCCTTCTCCCCATAACCTTTGATCCCCTTACCAATCAAGAACCTATCTATCTTGGTCTTAAATAAACTCAGTGACCTGGCCTCCACAGCCTTCTGTGGCAATGAATTCCATAGATTCACCACTCACTGGCTAAAGAAGTTGCTCCTCAATTCTGTTCTAAAAGGTCTTCCATTTACTCTGAGGCTGTGCCCTCAGGTCCTAGTCTCTCCTACTAATGGAAACATCTTCCCCACATCCACTCTATCCAGGCCTTTCACTCTAAACTCACACACTCAAGCCCATCACACATTTACTGGCATCTCACTCACTGACAACTCAAGGGACATCACCACTCACTCTCTCACACAATCCCTCACATGTCTGTCTAGCCTCATTTCCTCTGGAGACTGCCTCCTCACCATCTTGAGGCCACCTGCATAGATCAACCTGTGCCCCCACACACATCCTGGGATACTCTCTTTCCCCAGTACAGCTCTCATCCTGCAGCCTCTCCCCTTGCTTGAGGCCACCTCCCCCCACTTCCCCAAGCAAGTCCTAGTCCTGCAGTTGCTGAAAAGCCACCAACATACGGCTGATCTGGTAGGTAGAGACCTACCTGTGAGCCCCCTAAAAGTGATGTGGTGCTGTCTGTGAAGCCTGGCGCTGATGGCCGTGAGTGCCGACTGAAGCAAGGTAGGCAAACAAACCTTGAAGTCCCGAGAGAAGTGCAGCTCACCAAATGCACTCCTTATATATGCTGTTGTGAAAAGCATTGGCGTGTTTTCGGAGGGTGGTGGAGATCAGTCCAGCAGGCCGGCCTTAAAGTGATATGCTGATGTATTACAATGAGGTTCCCGACACCTGATGGTAGGGAACGCGGGCCACCATCGGTGGGTGGAACAGACGATCGCAAACTAGTTTCACGATGTCATGAAACTGATTTTTGGCCTTCTTACCATACTGCCAGTTCACACCACCGAACACACCCGACACTGGCCGGCATGGAAAATACCGGCCTGTAGCTATGAGGATAGATTGGAGAGGTTGGGACTCTGTTCCTTGGAGAAAAGAAGGCTCAGAGGAGACTTGATAGAGGTATTCAAGATCCTGAGGGGTATGGACAGGGTAAATAATGAGAAACTGTTCCCACTCAAGAGAACATCAAGAACTTGAGCGCACAGATTCAAAATAATTGGCAAAAGGAGTAAATGTAACGTGAGGGAAAATATTTTCACCCAGAAGGTGGTTGGAGTCTGGAACAAACTGTCTGAAGGCAGGTTCAGTCGAGGGGTTCAGAAGGGAATTGGATTTCTACCTGAAAAGAAAGAATGTGCAAAGTTACAGGGATAAGGCAAGGGAGTGGGAGTAGGTGGGATGCTCTTTCAGAGAGCCAGTACAGACTTGATGGGTGGAATGGCCTCCTTCTGCACTGTAGAGATACTGTGATTGTGATATGACTGGGATGGGACGGGTGCGCAGTTTATCTAGCCCCACTACTCCGCAGGTTGCACCATTAGTTTAATTCACTCACCAAATTGGCCAATTACTTGCCTTCACTACTGTTCGATCCAGGCTTCTTTCAATAGACTCAGAATGATTGATTTATTGTAAAATGAAACTTCTTTTTAAAACAAGTTGCAAGAACCGGTTAACACACAATCCATAATCTGGAAGAGTAACTATCTATTCCTTTTACAATACCCCAGCACACGCACACATGCAAACACACACACACAAACGAGGACAAACAAATAGGGTCTCTGAAGATATTGGCAGGTAAAGAAAAGTTCGCAGGGTTTTGAAGCTGTTGATCCAGTGCTCCCTCGTGTGAAGACAGAACGTTAGTCCCAGTAGATGTCTGGAGGTTCTTACCAATGGAGCTTCAGCATGGAGGAGAATAGACCAATAGATCAATCCTTGGGAACTCCCTACCATCTTAGCCTGTCGGGTTTCCAAATAAGCCAAGTTCCACTGAGATGCAAATTCCTAGCTGGATACTGATATCCGCACTGTATTTCAGGCAAGGCAAGGAGTGTGCAAGTTGGGCAGCTTTCCCCCTTCTCAATTGATTCCCAACTGAGTTCAAATAAACAAGTTCAAAACATAAAGCTCATCTTTGTCAGGTGATTTCCAGTAAATCATCAGGCCTTTGCCTTTAAAAGTTTTTTTTCCCTAGCCATTAAAGTAATTACAGCTGAAATAAGCTAATAGCTCTCCTCTTCAAGTGCGATGATAGTCATGCTATTTCTTGGAAAAGGCATGCTTGCTCAAAGTCCAAAGTGAACTTTTTTTTTCAAAAAAAATCCAAGCCAGTTCCCAAGTGTCTAAATAATGTAATGTCCTCCCAAATTAAGATAATATAGTTCTATGGGTTCCCAGCATAGTCTAAAACTATTCGCATGTAGCTTAAGCAGGCTACACTTTCAGGAGCTCTGGGGTCTGATCTACATAGAACCATAGAAAAGTTACAGCACAGAAAGAGACCGTTCAGCCCATCGCATCTGTGCCTGCCGAAAAAGAAAAAGTAAAAGAAGCTAGCTGCCTGTTTTAATCCCACCTTCCAGCATCCGGTCCGTTGCCTTGCAGGTTACAGCACTTCAGGTGCAAATCCAAGTACCTTTTAAATGAGTTGGGAGTTTCTGCCTCCACCACCAAACCAGGCAGCAAATTCCAAACACCCACCACACTCTGGGTGCAGAAGCTTTTCCTCATGTCCCCTCTAATCCTTCTACCAATCACCTTAAATCTATGCCCCCTAGTAATTGACTTCTCCACTAGGGGAAACAGGACTACTCCATCTAGGCCCCTCACAATCTTGTACACCTCAATCAGGTTTCCCCTCAGACTCTTCAGTTCCATAAGAAACAATACCAGCCTATCCAATCTTTCCTCCTAGCTGCAATTTTCAAGCCCTGGCAGCATTCTTGTAAATCTCCTCTGAACTCTCTCCGGAGCAATTAATTCCTTCCTGTAAAGTGGCAACCAGAACTGTACACAAAATTCCAGCTCTGGCCTAACCAGTGTTTTATACAGTTCCATCATTACATCCCTGCTTTTGTATCCAAACCTCATCCAATAAAGGAAAGCATTCCATATGCTTTCTTTACCTCCTTATCCACCTGAGCTGCCACCTTCGGGGACCTGTGGACATGCACACCAAGTTCTCTCACTTCCTTAACCCCTCCCAATATCCTCCCATTGAGTATTCCTTTGCTTTGTTTGCCTTCCCCAAATGTGTTACCTCACACTTCTCTAGGTTGAATTCCATTTGCCACTTTTTGGCCCACTCAACCAAAATATTGATATCATTCTGGAGACAACAGTTATCCTTTTCATTTTCAACTACATGGCCAATGTTTGTGTCATTTGCAAATTTCCTATTCATGGCCCCCATATTTAAATGCAAATCATCATTAATATATACAACAAACAGCAAGGGACCCAACACTGAGCCCTGTGGAACACCAGTGGAAACCACTTTCCATTTGCAAAAACATCCATCAACATTATCCTTCATTTCCTGTTGCTGAGGCAATTTTGAATCCAACTTGCCACATTCCCAAGGGGTTTTACTTTTCTGATCAGTCTACCAAGTGGGACCTTGTCAAATGCCTTGCTAAAATCTATGTAGACAACATCCACTGCACTACCTTGATCAATCCTCCTTGTCCCTTCCTCAAAATTTCGATTAAACTAGTAAGACACAATCTTCTCTGAAAAAAACCATGGTGGCTATTCCTGATTAATCCATTCTTTTTTGTCTCTCAGAATTTTTGTTTTTATTAATTCATTCAAAGGACGTGGGCTTCGCTGGCTGGGCCAGCATTTATTGCTCATCCCTAGTTGCCCTTGAGAAAGTGGTGGTGAGCTGCCTTCTAGAACTGCTGCAGTCCATGTGGTGTGGGTACACCCACAGTGCTGTTGGGAAGAGAGTTCTAGGATCTTGACCCAGCGACAGTGAAGGAATGGTGATATATTTCCAAGTCAGGATGGTGAGTGACTTTGAGGGAAACTTCCAGGTGGTGGTATTCCCATGTGTCTGCTGCCCTTATCCCTCTAGATGGTAGTGGTCGTGGATTTAGAAGTGGCTGTCTAAGTAGCCTCGGTGAATTCCTGCAGTGCACCTTGTAGATGTTACACACTGCTGCTACTGTGCGTCAGTGGTGGAGGGAGTGAATGTTTGTGGATGTGGTGCCAATCAAGTGGGCTGCTTTGTCCTGGACAATGTCAACCTTCTTGAGTGTTGTGGGAGCTGCACTCATCCAGATAAATGGGGAGTATTCTATCACACTCCTGGCTTGTGCCTTGTAGATGGTGGACAGGCTTTGAGGAGTCAGGAGGTGAGTTACTCCTCACAGGATTCCTAGCTTATGACCTGGTCTTGTAGCCACAGTATTTATATGGCTAGTCCAGTTCAGCTTTTGGTGAATGGTAACCCTCACAGTATTGATAGTGGAGGATTCAGTGATGGTAATGCCACTGAACGTCAAAGGGCGATGGTTATATTCTCTCTTGTTGGAGATGGTCATTGCCTGGCACTTTTGTTGCATGAAATTTACTTGCCACTTGTCAGCCCAAGTCTGGATATTGTCCCCGTCTTGCTGCACTTAGACATGGACAGCTTCAGTATCTGAGGAGTCGCAAATGGTGCTGAACATTGTGCAATCATCAGTGAACGTCCCCAGTTCTGACCTTATGATGGAAGGATGGTCATTGATGAAGCAGCTAAAGATGATTGGGCCTAGGATATTACCCTGAGGACCTCCTGTAGTGATGTATTGGAGCTGAGATGACTGACCTGATAAAACTACAACCATCTTCTTTTTTGCTAGGTGTGATTCCAACCAGTGGAGAGTTTTCCCCCTGATGCCCATTGACTGCAGTTTGCTAGAGATCCTTGATGCCACACTCAGTCAAATGCTGTCTTGATGTCAAGGGCAGTCACTCTCATCTCACCTCAGGAGTTCAGCTCAAATTGATTCTAATAATTTGCTCACCACCGAGTTCAGACTGACCAGCTTATAACTTGGTCTATCCCTCACACCCTTTTTAAATATCGGTACAATGTTTGCAGCCCTCCAACCCCCTGGTACCTCACCTTTATCTAGTGAGGATTGGAAAATGATCCTTAGAGCATCCACTATTTCCCCCATGGCTTCCTTTAACAGCCTGGGATACAATCCATCCGGCCCTGTTGACTTTTCTCTCTTCAAGGATGTCAGTCCCTCCAGTACATCGTCTCTCACTATGCTTATTGTATCTAATATTTCACATTCCTCCTCTTTAACTAGAATATCTGCTTCATCCCTCTCCTTAGTGAAGACAGAGACAAAGTACTCATTGCCCACACCTTCAGCATCAGAGCACAAGTCACCACGTATATCTCTGATAGGCCCTACCCTTTCCTTAGTTATTCTCTTGCTCTTAATGTACTAGTAAAACATCATTGGATTTTCTTTGATTTTACCTTCCAATGTTTTTTCATATCCTCTCTTTGCTTTCCTAATTATCTTGTTTTACCTCACCCTGTACTTTCTATACTCCTCTAGGCTTTCTACAGTATTAACATTTTTGTGACTGTCACAAGCTTTCTTTTTCTGCTTTATCTTACTTTGTATACTTCTAGATAACCAGGGGACTCTAGATTTGGCAGTACCGCCCTTTTTCTTTTTGGGGACATGTGTACACTGTGCCTGTAGAATCTCACTTTTGAATGCCTCCCACTGGTCTGTCACTGATTTCCCTTCAAGTAGCCGTAACCAGTCCACTTTCGCCAGATCACCTCTCAGCTTCATAAAATTTGTCCTTCCCCAATTTAGAACTTTTACTCCTGTTCTATCTTTATCCTTTTCTATATTAATATATTAAATCTAACTGTATTACCTCCAAAATGGTCACCCACTGCTACTTCATCCACCCACCTTCATTTCCTAAGACTAAGTCTAGAATTGCTTTCCCTCTCATTGGGCTTGTTACGTGCTGGATAAAAATGTTATCCTCAATGCATTTCAAGGATCTTGTGCCCTCTGTGCCTATTACACTGTTTGTATCCCAACTGATATTAGGGTAGTTGAAGTCCCCAACTATTATTGCCCTATTGTTTTTTCGGTCAGAAATTTGCCTACGTATTTGCTCTTCTATCTCCCTCTCTCTATTTGGGGCCTATGGTACACTCCTAACAGTGTGGCTGCCCCCTTTTTATTTCTGACCCCAACCCATGTGGTCTCATTTGATGCTTCATTTAGCATATCCTCCCTCCTCACAGCTGTAATTGATCCTTTAACCAATGATGCTACACCCCCACTTTTTTTTATCCCCCTCCCTATCCTGCCTGAAAACTCTATATTCATAGATGTTGAGTTGCCATTTTTGCCCCTCTTTAAGCAAAGTTTCCATTATAGCTATGATATCATGCTGCCATGTGTCTATCTGTGCCCTCAGCTCATTAGCTTTGTTTGGTATTCTCCTCGCATTTAAATAAATACCTTTAAACACTGCCAAATTCCTGGGTTGTAAACTTTTTAACTTGCGCTTCTTTTGTCTTGCAGAGTCACCCGCTAATTTTCTGTCTCCTGTTCCCTGCTCTGAATTTGTCCCATCTGAATCTGCCCTTGGGTTCCCATCCCCCTGCCAATCTAGTTTAAATCCTCCCCAACAACACTAGCAAATCTCCCTGCAAGGACATTCATCCCGATCCTTCAGGTGTAGATTGTCCAGCTTGTACGGACCCCGACTTTCCCAGAACCAGTCCTAATCCTTGTACATCCCTTGTGAGGTGATGACTGTAACACAGAATAGAACATTTTTATTTGCCATTGTCTCCTCATGTTTTCTTCACTAATTCTCAATGTTCAACTTCTCCACACTGAAATGCAGGGTATCACATTGACAAGTGGGCAAACACCAGCAGTTTAATGAGGTTTCCAAATAAGGTGTTCTTTCAGACCTCCACGGATGAACCATATTGCAGTAAGTCATTTTCTAATGCATATTTTGTATTGTAGTTGTATCACAACTCAAGGATTTTTAGAAACAGGAAAAGGCCCAACAACCTTTCTCCTTTTTCATGGACAAACCCTGGCCACCTTCTCCCCATATCCCTCAATCCCACCTTCTCCCCATATCCCTCAATCCCACCTTCTCCCCATTTTCCTCAATTCCACCTATTCAACTTCTCCCCATATCCTTCAATCCCACCAACCCACCTTCCCCCCACCCCCGTATCCCTCAATCCCACCAACCCACCTTCCCCCCACCCCCGTATCCCTCAATCCCACCAACTCACCTTCTCCAACCGCCCCCCCGCCCCCACAGAAACAGAAAATGCTGGAAAAACTCAGGTTTAGCAGCATTTGTGGAGAGAGAAACAGAATTAATGTTTCAAGCCGAAGAAGGGTCATATGTACTTAAAACATTAACTCTGTTTCTCTCTCCACAGATGCTGCCAGACCTGCTGAGTTTTTCCAGCATTTTCTGTTTTTGTTTCAGATTTTCAGAATCTGCAGCATTTTGCTTTTATCCACCTTCTCCCCTCATCCCTCAATCGCACCTACCTACCATCTCCCCGTATCCCTCAATCCCACCTACCCACATTCTCCCTATATCCTTCAATCCCACCTACACTTTCTTAGCATGTACTTCCAGCCTACGTGTCCATATTCTCATCATTTTCCCTCACACCCATCCACCCATTTTCTTATATATTTCAATCCTATCTAGACACCTTGCTCCCTTGTCTCAATCTAATTTACCCATTCCAGCTACCATGTCCATCAATCCCACTCCACTACCTACCTTTTCCCCATATCACTCAATTCAATCTATTTAACTTCACACCTATCAAACTTTTCTCTTCTTGAAAGTACATCCCATTATCTTAAATGAATTTATGCTGTTTGTTCTGGTCATCTTCGCTGATGATTTACCCTAAAACTATATTTTCCTTAGCATCCCTACTTGCCCCTTGAGAAGGTGGTGGTGAGCTGCCTTCTTGAACCACTGCAGTCCATGTGGTGTAGGTACACCCACAGTGCTGTTAGGCAGGGAGTTCCAGGATTTTGTTCCAGCCTAATTGATGACAAGGTTAAAATCAGTTAACTCAACATAGGTGAAGAACTAAACCTAACTCTAGTTAGTCCTGGCAGTATATTTAATCCCTGGGAAAACTGAACACAGAAGGCTTGCTTTTAAATTTCAGATCCAATGGCAATCCACACTGGCAACGAGTCTTTACAGATGACTCCACAACTTGTATTTATTTGAGACCCTTTAACAACAGAACATCCCAAAGCCCTTCACAGGAATGTCATCGGAAATAATAATTTCATACCAAGCAAGGTTGCCAAATGTAATTAATTGTATTCCTGGAGGGTTTATCACATCACTTTCCCTCATGTTCTTGTCATTAGTCAGCCAACACTTCCATCCTTGTGACGTACTGCCTTCTGACACCAACTGGAAATGAAAGAGGCTCATTACCCAATTGGATGATGCTTGACTGTCAGCCAAACAACTTTTAGTCCCGTTTTCAATATTTTAATATCTAGTAAAGGGAATGAAAATGACAAAAACACAATCTTTTTTAATGGCCCAATGACTTTTCTCCAATATTGTATGCAGCAGTGTCCTGGGGATTGATCTTCAATTGCTGGGTTCTCCAGACCAATCCTAACACCGAGCGACATAAGGAGATAATGGAGCTAAACTCCTGAGGTGGGATGAGAGTGACTGCCCTTGACAACCAGGTTTTATTTGGACGAGCATGGCATCAAGGAGTCCGAGCAAAACTGGAGTCAATGCAAATGAGTGGGAAAACACTCCGTTGTTTGGAGTCATACCTAGCACAAAGGAAGATGGTTGTGGTTGTTGGAAGCCAATCATCTCAGTCCCAGTACATCACTGCAGAATTTCCTCAGGGTAGTGTCCTAGGTTCAATCATCTTCAGCTGTTTCATCAATGACCTTCCTTCCATCATAAGGTCAGAAGTGGCAATGTTCACTGCTGATTGCACAATGTTCAGCACCATTCGTGACTCCTCAGATACTGAAGCAGTCCATGAATAAATGCAGCAAGACCTGGACATATCCAGGCTTGAACTGACAAGTGGCAAGTAACATTCACGCCACACAAGTGCCAGGCAATGACCATCTCCAACAAAAGAGAATCTAACCATTGCCCCTTGACATTCAATAGCATTACCATCACTGAATCCCCCATTATTAATATCCTGGGGTAATCATTTACCTGAAACTGAACTGGACCAGCCATATAAATGCTGTGGCCAGAAGAGCAGGTCAGAGGCTAGGAATCCAGCGGCGAGTAACTCATCTCCTGACTCCCCAAAGTCTGTCCACCATCTACAAGGCACAAATCAGGAGTGTGATGGAATTCTCCCCACTTGCCTGGATGAGTGCAGCTCCAACAACACTCAGGAAGTTTGACACTATCCAGGATAAAGCAACTACTTGATTGGCACAACATCCAGAAACATTCACTCACTCCACCGCTGACACACAGTTGCAGCAGTGTTGAACCATCTACAAGATCCACTGCAGAATCTCACCAAGGCTCCTTAGACAGCACCTTCCTTAGCCACGACTACTGCCACCTAGAAGGACAAGGGCAGCAGATAGATGGGAACATCACTATCTGGAAGTTCCCCTCCAAGTCACTCACTATCCTGACTTGGAAATATATCACCATTCCTTCACTGTCACTGGGTTAAGTTCTTGGAACTCCCTCCCTAACAGCACGGTGGGTGTACCCATACCACATGGATTGCAGCGGTTCAAGAAGACAGCTCACCACCACTTTCTCAAGGGTAATGAGGGATGGGCAATAATTGCTGGCCTAACCAGTGATGCTCACATCCCATGAACGAATAATAATTTTTTTTTTAAAGATTGGTGACAAAAGTTTGCTTAAAGAAGTATGTTTTAAGCACTGTCTTAGGAAGGAGAGAAAGGTAGACAGGTGAAGAGATTTAGGAGCATAGCAAGTAGGAGTAGGAGTAAACCATTCAGCCCCTCAAGCCTGCTCCCCATTCAACTAATTTATGGCTGATCTTTTATCTGAGTGCCATTTTCCGACACTATCCCCATATCCATTGATATCTTTAATATCTTTAATATTTAGGGATGTAATTCCAGAACTTAAGACCAGTATGTTTCAGTAGTACCCTTTGAAGATGAAAATTGGATTGACTTTACCAACAAGGAAAGACAAGGTCCTTCCCTGGAGAAATAAAGAGAAATATTTGAAGAAAATTGATTCATAGTTCACCAGTTAACAGGTCAGTGATGGTAGGTCAAAGTCTGAAGGTGATGCTGATAAGGTTCATTTATTAGCTATCCTTAATGATCATAAGAAAGCCATCTCCTTAAAGGATTTTAATTTTTATGACAGTGATTTTCTCAGGCATTGAGACTATACCATGCAATGAAGATGGCACTGGGTGGTACCGGTTAGACCGGGCAGAGATGGCACATTCCATTTCCAGCAGCTTCCTGTCATTAACTCAAGAAATGACCAGACTTGTTGAATTCAATTTGAAAAGTTTCCATGTTGAGATTTGAACTCTTAACCTCTGGATCTCTGGGAAAAAGAAGAGGAATCATTGTGAGGAAAGAGAACGGACTCAAAAAAGTCTTATAAACCTCCCACTTTTGTCTATTCATGGCCATGCTTTTGGCCTTTGTAGGCGGTTGAGTGGAGGCTCATAGATCCTGCTTAAGTATGTTTTTTTTAAGCACAAGTTTCCTCAAGAGACTTAGCTCACTAGCTGTACTTCAGGGCGATGGACAAGGCTTAGAGTCAGAGACTCAGAAGGAGACCAGTTGTCCCATCGAGTCCATGTCAGCTCTCTGTAGAGCAATTCAGTCAATCCTATCCTCCCGCTCTGCCCCCATAGTATTGCAAGTTTATTTCTTCAAGTGCCCATCCAAATTCCTTTAAAAATTATTCATCATCTCCACTACCTCATAGGCCAGGAGTTCCGGGTCATTGTCACTTGCACTAACCTATGTTAGTTCCCCATCCTCCAATCTTCCAAGTTTAAATCCCTCTGTGACCTTACCATCTCTAACCTCTTCCAGCCCCACGACCTCACTCCCTTCCCCACCTCCCTCCCCACAGGTAAACTCTTTCTCTGATGCAGCCATCATCTTTTGTCCCACCTTCAGCCTTCTTCCATTATAATCATCATCGTGTACAATACCTTGAATTCCAGAGTGGGACCTTCTTCTGTTCACCACTCTCACTTCCTCATTGTCTTTTCCTATTCTTCTGTTAACCCCCAACTATGTTGTGGTCACTACTTCCCCCAGAAGGCTTATCCACCAACGGGAGAACAACGCTTTTCAAACTTACAAACCCTTTTAAACCAGTGAATAAGAAGTTTAAGTGCAGATAAGACTGTGACTTCAAGGCCCAGATTGCCACTAGCCAGATTTGACTCATAGGTCATGGTTTAGGCAACCCTATCAAAATCCGTACTGTGTAGTACCATTTGTGAACCTGAAAAGCACTCAAATTATGCGGGAAAGGCAAAGTATCTCAAATATATCAACACCAGGTTAAGCTAACTATTTCATGCTGCTACTATGCAGTAGCAACATGAGTGGTATTTACCACTATCAGTCCAAAAAGACGTTCTGCCTGACTTACAATTGAGCAATGTTCTGTACGGATTTTAGTGCAGGTGCGATGCCAGTTATAGGCTGTAAGTCCCAATGATTGACTGATGGGATCAAACGGCATGTTCCTTCAGTTGTTTACATTAGGCAGAGTACAGACTGTACTCAACCAGCCCTCACTTGCGAAACCCAAAACAAAACACCTACTGTTAATAGCAATTCCACAACTGGGAAGCACTTGCTGAACAATCCCGAGTACGCCAACAACTACACCAACAAATAATTTAAGATAATCAGCCGAGTTCATACCGTGACTCATTTACGCTTGGTAGAAGTGACGTACATTCATATGCAGGGACCCATTCTCTGCAAACAAAAGGAATATGTTCAAGCCTTGCACATTTTTTGAACTACCCAGGAGAAGCCTATAGTCCCCCATTGCTTTCTCCATGTTAACACCTTGGCCAATCAAGTCGACTTGCCAGTCAATCAGCACCTTTTGCTCTTGTATAAATTGGTGTGATTATTTGAAATTTGACTTTCTTGAATTTGTCCTGATGAGTGCAAGATGAAAAGCTTCAGCAGCATGTCTTTCTTTTCAGCAACATTCAGCGTCTGCACTCTCATGCAACTATGACTATTTATGTAGAATTTACAGCACAGAAACAGACCATTCAACCCAGTTGATCAATGCTGGTGTTTATGTTTGATGCCAGCCTCCTCCCTAACTTAAATTATGTTTACATATGTTTCTACTCCTTTCTTCCCCATGTATTTATCTAGCTTTCCCTTTAAATGCATCTCAACTACTCCCTGTGGTAGCAAGTTACACATTCTCACCACTCACTGGGTAAAGAAGTTTCTCCTGAATTTCCTATTGAATTTATCTTTTTTTTTTATGCCTCAGAGTTTTGGATTCTCCCACAAGCAGAAGCATCTTCTCAACCTATCAACTCTTTTTATAATTTAAAAAACTTCTATCAGGTCACCCCTCAGTCTTCTCTTTTCTAGAGAAAAGATTCCCAGCCTAATCACTCCTTCCTGACATTTAGGACCTCTCAGTTCTGGTGGTGTAGTGGTATTGTCACTGGACTGGTAATCCAGAGACCCAAGATAATTCTCTGGGGACCTGGATTCAAATCCCACGACAGCAGATGGTGGATTTGAATTCAGTAACAATCTGGAATTTATTCTAATGAAACCATTGTTGATTGTCATAAAAACCCATCTAGTTCACTAATGTCTTTTAGGGAAGGAAATCTGCTGTCCTTACCTGGCCTGGCCTACATGTGACTCTAGATCTGCAATAATGTTGACTCTTAAATGCCCTCTGATCAAGGGCAATTAGGGATGAGTAATTAACGCTGGCCGAGCCAGCGATGCCCACATCCAGTGAATAAAGAAAAAATTGTTCTTGTAAATCCATTTTTGTGCCATCTCCAGTGCCTCAATATCCCTTTAGTAATTTGGAGAGCAGAAATGTCCTTTCTTCCTTCACATCATGCAGTGTATTATTACCTTCTGGACATCATCACTTGGAACAAGAATACCCGGAAAGGCTACATTACGGTTGGGTTAATTGGAGAGAATGGAGTCATGGCGAAATCACAAGCCAATCGGTGAGTATAATGAACCATCTGCTTGGAAACTTCCACCACACAGGAACTTTTCCCAACAATGTGAATCACCTTTTCATTCATTTCTGTTTGGCATCCCTCATTTCATTCGGATGACTCCACTGGATAATGCTGCGATACAATGCAAGACCAGATTCAGTGACGCAGAATATTACAATACCAGAAAATGATGTGCGTGCAGATATTGCCCTCTTTGTTTCAGTACACTCCTGATGATTACATAGGGTCACGGCAGAGAAACAGACTATTAAGCCCAACTGGTCCATCCTCCTCCCACCTTATTTCCTCCCACCCTATCAGCATTTCTTTCCTTATCTAGCTTCCCCTTAAATGTTATGTTATTCACCTCAACCATTCTGTATGGCAGCTACTGCCACATTCTAACCGCTCTCTGGGTAAAGGTAGTTCCTATTAGTGACTATCTAATATTTATGGCCCCTAGTTTTGGACTCTCCTGGAAGTAGAAACATCTTCTCTATGTCGGCCCTATCAAATGTTAATAGGATCCAAGCCGCTTAGTGAAGCATAAACCAAGACACAGAGCTTTTCTTTATTAAGAGAGTTTATTGGCTTGTTCGTTCTCACAGCTTTCCTCTCACTCAACTCACTGTTCCAGCTATCCCCTATTTATAGACTCTTTTGAGGAACAAAATCAATAAATTAAACTGAAAATCAATGAATCGGAGGGGGTGACAGCCCCTGGAGGGGCACTGTAACTGAAACAAAAACATGAAAGGAAATTTACAAAATCAAATCAAAATGTCATTTCTGGGGCTGATGATGCAAGACAGCCACCCCCACCCCCCCCCCAACCCACAGGGTCCACTGATTGTAGAAGGCCCCTAGCGTACCAATGGACACCATATGCTCCCTCTCCAGGGCCACCTGGCCATGAACATAACCACCTCCCCTATTTATATGTGCTCAAAAACAATTAATACCCATCACCTGTTTCCCTTAACCTTAACAATGTAATTAACAAACAGTTGTTTGGTAGTACAGAGCTTGAGTATTGCTGAAAAAAAGAGACAAGCTGTTGAATCTTTTTGTCTTGCACTCATCAGGGCAGATTCACAAGACTATCAATTGTAAAGGGAACAACAATTGTTGTTCCTTTGAGGTTTGGTATTCTTGTGAATCTGGCCTGATGAGTGCAAGATGGAAAGCTTTGACAGTATGTCTCTTTTCTTCAGTAACAATGAACAAACCTTAACAATGGAATTTGACAAGACGTTAACAGTAAACACCTTCATCATTTTCGAGACCTCTATCAGGACACCGTTCAGTCTTCTGTTTTCCAGAGAAAAGAGCCCCAGCCTGTTCAATCTTCCCTGATTGTTGTAGTGATGAGGAGTGTCCTTACTCTAACAAATCTAACTCCTACAGCTTACGAGCCCCTTGTGTAGTTGCAGATTGAAACTACAGTGCGTCCAGGTCACCTGAAAAAAAAATGTTCCACCTCCACCACCTCCCTCCAAACGCCCAACTTAGCAATGTGACCAATGCTGATGCAGGCAGGGCTGCGCGACAGGTACAATAGCGCATGCAGTAACACAGACATTGCAGCAGGGCGTCTTACTGCTAAATTGGTTTGTTTAGCGTCGGTTTTATACCAGGGAAAAACAGGACACCAGCTCCTACACTGACAATTCTTTCCATCCTGAAACTACAGCAGCCACGTTGAAACTGTTTGCGTTCCCATGGATATTCTCCGGCTTCACTTTCAAAAGATGTCGCAGCTCCGATCCTTGTTTCGTTTCTTTTTCAGAAATGCAAAATCGTTCGAAAAGTTCAAAGAAGTCACCCTCCTTGTCAGTGTCGATAAAGACGTGGGGAATATCACCAGTGTTTCACTGACATTCAGTTCAGCCAATCTAGTAGAACCCAAACTGAAACTGGGAATACTTCGAATGAAGTTGAAGTCATTGACCTATCCTGACAGGTTAGTTACAGGAAATTCTTGGAAATGTAATAATTTGAGGTGGCAGTTAAAGAGAGAAAGAGAGAGGGAGAGAGTAATGGAAATAAGGATTTATATTTATATAGGACTTTTCAGGGCATCTCAAAGCACTTTGCAGCCAATGAAATATTTTTTGTAGTATAGTCACTGTTAGAGAGGGAAGGATAGGAAGAATAATTCTTGGCAATGGAGGGAAGAGCGAAAGATAAGGGAGAAAGATAGACGGAGGAAGGGAAGGAGGTATGGTGGCTGAGGGAAGTGGAAGGAGAGAGGGGGGTGAAAGCAGTCAAGAAATATGAAAGAATCCCAGTAGATAGGAAAGAGAGAAAGCAAGAGGAAAGAGGAAGAAAAAGAGACCAAATACATGCCACAAGAATTATTTCGAGATTTAGGTGCTTGTCAATGATAAGCAAATGCATTAATTGACCAGAGAACTAGGACTCATTTCATTAAAGCAGAAAAGATTAAGAGGAGGTCTGATAGAGATGTTCAAAATTATGAGAGGTTGCAATAAGGTATTTTGAGAAAAAAAGATTTCCGCTGGTTGGTGACTAACCAGAAATCATAATTTTAAGGTAATCATATGAATTAGGGAGTTGGGGAATTTTTTTACGCAGAGGATGATAGTATAGTGGTAATGTTACTAAACTAATAACCCAGAGGCCTGGAGTAATGCTCTGGAGAAATGGGGCTAAATTTTCCCCGCGTCAGGGGGGAAGTTAATGGGTGGCGCGCACAGGCACTATTCCGATTGGCACCCCCCGATCAGAGGTGATGCGCCATTTTATGTGGGCGGGCCTTAATTGGCCCGCCCAGCATGACATCCACATAGAAGGGGGGAATCCCAAAGTCAAGAGTGCGCTCTTTAGCGCATGCACACGAAAGAGCGAACTCATCTCCCTGAGGCTAAGTGCAGCCTCAGGGAGATCAGCTCCAAATGTTAAAAACCTAAAAATAGAAATGTAAAATTTCCCTAACATGTCCCCTCATGTGAGTTGGGGCATGTCCATAAATTTCCCAAAAACTTTATTAAACTTTTTTTAAAGGCTACATGAAACCTCATCCCGCCCGTGGATGAGGTTTCATGCTTTTCCTAGTTCACACTGGGGCTCCTGGCCTGCTCGCTAACCTTAAGGTTGGACGGGCAGGTCCACTAATTACATAATTGATTCTGTCAATTGCCTCAGTTGGCCAATGACAGGTCGGCGGGCCCGCAGCTGATTTGGCTGCGACCCCGCCTTCCTGAAAATTTAAATGGGGCGGGGCGATGTCGGGAGTTCCGCCCAACGTCACCACGCATCACTTCATGTGTCGCCGAGACGTAAAATCCTGCCCGTGAGTTCAAATCCCCTCACGGTTGCTGGAGGAATGTGAACTTTAATGGGCAGGATCTTTTAGGATAGAGGTGTTTCACACCCTGTCACCCAAAGAGCTGGCAGGGATCGCACCCAGGTAGCTCTGTAGTCCCAGCAGCGCCAGTAGCAGATGTGGCCAGGACTGGGACTACAAGCAGTCCTCAGATTCTAGAGATTGCAGAGTACAGGACCAGGTGAATGTTGGGTGGGGTTTCATGGTGGGGAGGTGAAGAGAGGGGGTCTTGATAGAAATGATGGGAGGTGGAGGGAGCAGCCGCGGGATGCAAACCTTGTTGGGGGGGGGGCGGGGCAGCGGGGGTTTGGGTGCCTGATGTGGAAAGGGGGCCCTTGAAAGAGGCATCCTTAAGACCCAGACAGGGTGACCTGCTAGGCTTGCCCCCTGTCCCTGAACTCCACCCGCCAGCCTCAAAGCTGAAGCCAGGTGGGAAGCGGCCCTTAAGTAGCTGCCCTGGGCCTCGCTAACCACCCTTGCAGACAAGTCGCAATGGGGTGGGGACTCTGTTGACAGGAGGGCAGTGGAAAGGCCACCCCGGGGGATTATTCTGGCCTCTCTGCCTGCAAACCTGCCAGCAGGGGACTGTAAAATTCTGACCAGTTAACTAATAAATTCATTCTCATTAATAATGATCATGAAACTACTGAATTGTCATAAAAACCCCATGTGCTTTAATTCCTTGTGAAGCCAAAAATCTATTCATCTCAGTCTTCAATATACTCTCTATTTGACCATGAGATGTAGGTAATGTTGACAAAATGCTCTTTATTGATCTCTGCTGGGAGGTGGGTGGTCTACAGGTGAGTGATAGACTCCGTGATGTCCTCTACACATGGAGCCCACTGGCGCTCATCTCTGAAGGATGGCCACTTGGGAGACAGACTAATGGTCAACACTGGAAATCCCCAATGGGAGTGAGAGGCTTCTCAACTCGAAGAAGAAAAATAATTTAGAAACAAGTCAAAAGTTGCCAAATAAAACAGTTGTCTTATTCAATTTATTTTACTCAAAGGCCTCATGTGTGCAGATATGATATAGCCCTGCAGAAGGACTTGGAGGAGAAGTTTCAGCCAATCGAATGTCAAGTGCAGGAAATGTAATGTGGACACAATGCCTCCATTGTTTGTTGTGCGTCCGACAAACCTTGTTCTTCAATACGGCATGGACTCTATGGGCTGAATGGCCTCCTTCTGTGCTGTAATAACTCTATGAAGTTTCCGTTTATACTCAGCGGGTCCATGCTGCATGTTACATTTGATGTGTAAAATGATCAGTAAAGTCCTACTGCCAACTGAATTTTGGCTGTAATTGTAAACCCACACTTCCCACTTGCACTTCCAGCACTAGTTCTCAGCCGTGGGCCTGGGAAGGGACTAATTTTCCACTCCAGCGGACTCAGAATGGGGTTTGGTTATCTCGCTGCCCTGTTAACGCCAGCCATGTTTCCGGCACTTTCTTTCTGATAGTGCTCGAGAACATCCACCTGCATTAAAGTGGATGTCATAATTCTCTGATGTGAATAGGACCCCTATTGCCAATTTAGGTGGGAACCAGTTGGAGACTGGACAATGCACAGCAACATAGGAACAGGAGTAGCCCTCAAGTCTGTTCCACCATTCCATTAGATTGTGGCTGACCTGAATCTTAACTTCACCTTTCTCCTTTGACCCTGAAGCCCTTAGTACCCTTACCTAACCAAAACCTATCATCCAGTTTTGAAGTTCTAAATCGGTCTCAAGTCTCATTTGCTTTTCGGGGGAGAAAGTTCTAGATCTCCACAACCTCCTTGTGTGAAGAAGTGCTTGCCAACCACACCCCTGAAGGGCCTGGCTTTAATTTTAAGGTCATGGCTCCTTGTTTGGGATTGCCACAATGGAGGAAATCGTTTCTGCTCACCCTATCAAACTCTTTGAGCATCTTAAACCCTATCTCTTGTCTTCCCAAATTTTCAGTGTGAAACCGGGATGGATCCCGGGTCCCAGTCCTGTGCCTGAGCCTCCAGGCTCTTGCGACGTTATTTCTAAACTAAATTAGCCTAATTGGCTAGGAGGCGGGATCAGTGCATAATTAATGATCCCGAGCGTCTCCAGGAAGCAGGAGCTGCCTGCCTGACACCAGAGGCAAAGGCACGTGGCAGCCATGTTGGAACCTGCCGTTGCTTTGCTGAAGCGAGGAGGCAGCTCCCTAAAGGGCCGGCAGCATCCACAGCAATGAAAGGGGCCATACAGGCAAGGTGGGAGTGGAGCACTCGAACTGGCACAATGAGGTCCAGGAAAGTTCTACTTCAAGTAAACGGAGAGAAAGTTTTCAATGACCTCACAGCGAACCCAACCACTTCGCGCGACCATGCATCAGGCTGATTCGGGTTCGCCGAATTCAAGATTGACAATTGCAACTGGGAACAGACAGGCCCCTTAACCAGCTCATTAAGGAGCTTAAGGGGTCATTAACTGGTGGGAGTAGGTGCACCATCCCCACCACCAGCCCTTTGAACATTGAAATCTGCCTGGAAGTGTTGGGACCCTGAGGTGATCTCCATTATCGGAATTTTGAATTCCTGCCATCACTAAATTCGCAGTCCTTTGAAAATCCAGCCCAAGTTTTATTTTATTCTTTCATGGGATGTGGCTGTCACTGGTGAGGCCAACATTTATTTCCCATCCTTAATTGCTCTTGAGAAGGTGGTGGTGAGCTGCCTTCTTGAACCGCTGCAGTCCATGTGGTGTAGGTACACTCATGGTGCTGTTAGGGAGGGAGTTCCAGGATTTTGACCCAGCGACAGTGAAGGAACGGTGATATTTTTCCAAGTCAGGATGGTGAGTGACTTGGAGGGGAACTTCCAGATGGTGGTGTTCCCATCGATCTGCTGTCCTTGTCCTTCTGGTGGTAGAAGTCACAGTTTCGGAAGGTGCTGTCGAAGGTGTTTAAATCTTGGGGACACTGTATGGAAAAGCAAGGGAGAATAAACCAAGATCCCAATAAAGAAATGGGCTACAAGAGGTTTTAAAGAACTTTGAATTTTAAATACATAAAAACGTGATGACAAGTGAGAAGATATGCTGATTGCTACCACATGGGGGCAGTAGATGCACACAATAAATACCAAGCGCCATGTATTGTGAAGGCTGGAACTACAAGAAAGAATTTGAATTTTTCACAATCTTGGGATACCCCAAAGTGATTTACAGTAAATGAAGTGACTTTTAAAGTGTAGTAATTTAGGAGGCACATCAGCCAATTTGGCACAGCAAGCTCCCACAAGTAGCAATGACCAGATAATCTGTTTTTGTGATATTGAGGGATTAATATTGGCCAGGGCTCCCCAGCTATTGTCGAAAGAGAGCAGGTAGCACCTCAGTTTAACATCTCATTCAAAAAATGGCTCCTCTGACAGTGCAGCGCTCCCTCAGTACTGCAGTGGGCTTGCCAACCTGGATTTTGTGCTCAAGTCTCCAGAGTGGGACTTGAACCCCCAACGTCTATCGCTCAGAGGCAAGGGTGGTACCACTGACTCACAGCCAGCTCAGAAGTCAATGCTTTTATAATTACTCCCTATTTTCTGTTACCATTTGGTTACACCCACCCCCTCCCCCAGCCCTGCTCTTAAGCTGTTGAGGTGATTTTAAGGTGCAGCCTCCGCTCACTATGACCTGGTGACCCCAATTGCAAAACAGCCCATGGTTAAATCTTTGGTGATTTAACGCCTGCAGATCAGGGAAGAGCAGGAGAACACTCAGTGCTTGACTTGGTCCACTACCACGCTGGGAATGTATCTCAACTCCTCACTTCCTGATCTTCCCTGGAGAAGGAGCAGGCCAATATGCTATTCAACTGCAGAGGCATTGTCACCACATCCAACCCGCTGCCCAAACTTTTTTTTAATTCTTTCATGGGATGTGGACATCACTGGCAAGGCCAGCATTTGTTGGCCACTGAGTGGGCTTGATTGGCCATTTCAGAGGGGAGATAAGAGTCAACCACATTGTTGTGGGGTTTGGACTCACATGTAGGCCAGACCAGGTAAGGACAGCAAATTTCCTTCCCTAAAGGATATTAGCGAATTCAATTAAATTCACTCTATTGTCCATATAGAAATTAATTTTAGGTACATAGCCCCTTAATTTAAAAAATGATAGCAATTAAAGATAGAAAATGACCCTATCAAAGCGATCTAACCTTAATTAAAATATGTATTAAAAACTATTCCAATACATTAAAATAAATCAGTCAGTGAATCCCACCTTGAGTGCATATCCCCATCCAGATGGGCTTTTATAGTCACCTCCTCACCATCCTCTTTTTGCTATTATAATTGCAAATTTGTGTTGATTTTCATATCCCTTATAAGTTACTATTGTTACAACCCCAGCTGATGTTAATACTGGACAAGTCAGATCCTAGAGTGAAAACTGGCTTGATAGATTCCAGCTTTCTTTTAGAAACCATGGAGTAAAGTTACCGAACAGATTCACAGGAGTCAGCTGATGAACTTCTAATACAAAGAATGAAATATTTATTAAACAAAGGAAAGTGAACTATATTACACCGGACACAAAGTTTGGAAAGATCTCAATACAAACACGAGAAGACGCTTCAAATTCGCACTATTGCTTTACCCAGCGATATCTGTAAAGGCAGATAAACCAGTGAAGGTTTATCTTGACACAAAGGCTTCTCGCTTGGAACTGGCACAGTTACAAATGGTTTTCTTCCAGTGAATTCCTGAGCATTCACTCGACACCCAACTTGTAGCTCTCACTGAGGCACCCAAAACCGCACTCTAAGGGCGGAACCGTCCCAGGTTTGCACTAAGTGCGGTAGCGGGTGGGTTAAACGGCCGCAATGGTGGGTTTTCACGCTGTATCATCACAAACACGCTGCCTTAGTTGTGCATTCCCGGAAAACACGCCGCTTCGATAACAGGCGGGCTCTCATTCACCCGCAATGCCAACACCTCACCGCTTCAACACTCCGGGCACTATATCTAAAGTCCAGCCGTGCGCACACCTCTCAGTGCTTCCAGCCCACGACTGCTGCAGGGAAGATGACTGCAAAAGGCCAAAAGGACCGTAGCCCCCCCCCGCCCCCGGGTTTAGTGACGTGTCACGTGTCTCACGCCATTTGGAAGCCATGGAGGCCGCTGTGATATCCTCAGCCCCTACTCTGGCCGCAGGATGGGCAGCTACATGACCAACCAGGCTTGGTGGGCGACGTCAGTGGTGGTCAGTGCCAATGCTGCACGGAGGAGGTTGGCCATCCAGTGCAGGTAGAGGATGAATGACCTCATCTGTGCCGCCAGGGTAAGGCAACCATCTCATCACTCTAAACTCACACATTCACAGCCCATCACACATTCACTGGCATCTCACTCGCTGCCAGCTCAAGGGACGTCACCGCCCATTCTCACACATATACCCTCACACGTCCATCTGGCCTCATCTCCTCTGGACTCTGCCTCCTCAGCCCTCACCATCTTGAGGCCACTTGCACAGATCAACATGTGCCCCCAAACACACCCTGGGGATACCCTCCTTCCCCAGTACAGCACCCCCACCACCCCCCCCCCACCCCCCCCATCCTGCAGCCTCTCCCCTTGCCTGAGGCCACTTCACCCCCTTCCCCAAGAAAGACCTAGCCCTACAGCCATTGAAAAGCCATCCGCATATGGCCGATCTGGTAGGTGTAGAACTGCCATGAGCCCCACTAAAAGTGATGTGGTGCTGTCTGTGAATCCTGGCACTGACGGCTGCGAGTGCTGACTGAAGCAAGGTAGGCAAACAAACCTTGAAGACCCGAGCGAAGTGCAGCTCGCCAGGTGTATGTCGTCTACGTGCTGTTGTGAAACACATCGGCATGTTTTCCCACCGACGTGGGCAAACGACCAGGTGGGGTGGGGCGGGGTTAGGTGGGGTGGGGTGGGGTTGGGTGGAATGGGGTAGGGTGGGGTAGGGTAGGGGGAGGGGGGGTTGGGGACAATTCCGGCGGGCTGGCCTGATTATGATATGCAGATGTATTACAATGAGGTTCCCCACGTCCGATGCTGGGAAACGCAGCCTGGCATCGGCAGGCTGAGCGGACGATCGCAAACTGGTTTCATGCTGTTGTGAAACCGGTCACGCCATATTGTCCACTCATGCTGCCGAACACGCCCAATGCTAACAGGCTCAGAAAATCCTGGCCTAAGTCTCCCAGTAGCACCTCTGATCACATTACTGAGTCCTATATCCGACTATCCAGTCAACTACAGTCCCAATAGTATTGGAATATTTTCTTCTCAGAGAGGTGAAAATCCCTATCTTCAGTCTCCGATACACACTGAGCTCTCTCCTTTTCTCACTCTCTTTTCTGTGTCTGTGTCACTTGACCACTGTCACTAGGCAACAATAAAGCTTTTTTTCTACCTAGCGTTTTTATTTTCCCCAGAATGGCTAAACTTTTAACCCATCTCTTTAACTTCAGAGGTGTAAAACCTCATTAAAAATGTACATATACAAACAAACCCAAAAGTCTGACCGTTCAATCAGAAGTCCATCCAGACTTCCCGGCACTAATGTTCATACACAAAACCTAAATGAAACTGGAATTGCTTCTACCTTACTTAACACACAAATATAAATATTCAACTTGAAAATTATATATTGTTCCTGACACTTTGTATGCTTCCATTTTCTTGCATTTTGCCACCTGCTTTGCCACTATTTTCAGTTCTTTGTATCTTCCCCATTCACCAGGAACTGTGCTTTTGCCGTATTTTTATCCAGTGAGAATGAGGAACCTCAAGGAATCAGTGAAGTAAAGAAATAATACCAGATAAATCAGTGTGATGGATAATCCCTTGGACCTGATTACCTGCTTCCTACAATTTAAGTGCTGCAGACCCTGCAGTGTAGATACACCCACATTCCTGATAGGGGTGGTGGGGGCAAGGGTAGTTCCAGGGTTTTGATCAGTGACAGTGCAGGAATGGTAATTTAGTTCCAAGTCAGGATGGTCTGTGGCTTGGAGGGGAACTTGCAGGTAGTGGTGTTCCCATGCATCTGCTGCTCTTCTTTCTAGATGGTAAAGGTCGTGAAGATGGAGCCTTGGTGAGTTGCTGCAGTGTATCTTGTAGATGGTACACACTGCTGCTAGTGTGCGTCGATGGTGGAAGGAGTTGATGTTGAAGGTGGTGGATGGGTTGCCAATCAAGCGGGCTGCTTTGTCCTGGATGGTGTTAAGCTTCTTGAGTATTGTTGGAGCTACACTCATCCAGGCAAGTGGAGAGTATTCCATCACACTCCTGACTTGAGTCTTGTAGATGGTGGACAGGCTTTAGGGAGTCAGAAAATGAGTTACTCGCAGCAGGATTCTTAGCCTCTGACCTGCTCTTGTAGCAACAGTAATTGTATGGCTGGTCCAATTCAGTTTCAGGTCAATGGTAACCCCAAGGTGTTGATAGAAGGGGATTCAGCGATGGTAATGCCATTGAATGTTGAAGGGAGGAGGTTAGATTCTCTCTTGTTGGAGATGGTCATAGCCTGGAACTTGTTTGGCGCCAACATTATTTGCTACTTATCAGCCCAAGTCTGAATGTTGTCCAGGTCTTGATGCATTCGGACATGGACTGCTTCAGTACCTGAGGAGTTGCGAATGGTGCTGAACATTGCGCAATCATCAGCGAACATCCCCACTTCTGACTTTATGATGGAGGGAAGGTCATTGATGAAAAGCCTGAAGATGGATGGGCCAAGGACACTACCCTGAGGAACTCCTGAAACATGTTCTTGGGCCCGGGATGATTGGCTTCCCACAGCCACCTTGCAGCCACACCACAGTAATGACTATTATATCATACCCTCCAGGTTAAATTTGCTCCTGTAAGCCATTTCATTTGTTCCTCATAGTCTGTGTCTTTATTATAAAGAACACTAATTGGACCACACATCCTAATCTGTTCATCTGCCCGAATGTTTGACTCTCATATATCTTATTTCATTCTCCTGGTTTAATTACTTTACATCTTTTACTTTCCCCTCTACCAGTCATACCTTAAACACAGTTTTCTGACTATTGCTCTACTCTCTTCCCTTTTGTTTGTTTTCACGCTATCCACCCAAGCCCTTCTCCCAGTTACTCTTATAAGTCCTTGTGACTTCCTTATTATTATTTCTGCTAGGACCCTGGTCCCAGCTCAGTCCCAGTCCAGTTCAGGCAGAGCCTGTCCCAGTAGCACAATTCTGGTTCCAATGTCCCATGGAATGGAGCCTCTCTTTCTTATACCACTCCTTCAGCCACATGTTCACCTTTCTAATTTGCTATCCTTATGGTAATTTGTATGTGGTTTGGGTAATAATCCATTGATTATAACCCTTGAAGTCATGTTCTTTAATCCAGCTCCTAGTCCCTGGCAGTCTCCAAACAAGATTTCTTGCCTACTCTTCCCAATGTTGTGAGACCCATCATTGGGCCACATTGGATCCATCCCCTCCCACTCTGATCCTTTCAAGCCAGTTCTGGTGCCCCCTACCCTGGCGCCTGCTTACAAAGAATGCTGTCTGTCCTTCTACAACTGCCACATTAACCTTCCCATCCTCCACCTCCTGCTGCTCCAAGATGTCATGGTCCATATTCTGGCTATCCTTCAAATAGTCCTCACCCTTATCCTCACAAGGAGCAATTACAGGTAGTAGATTCACAAATCTCTTTTCCCTGTTTCACCCTGGGTTCAGTTTACTCTTCACACTAACCATCATGCCAAACCCCATTTGAACCTGCAGCTCTTTATAAGGTATGACCAACACCTAATACAGACTGTCCAGATACTGCTCCACCTCTCTAATTTGCCAGTGTGTCTCCAACATGTACTCTAGCTGATCAACTCTGAGCCTGAGGTTTGAAATGGAGGCATTTACTGCATATGTGTTCATTCAGAACAACCTCACTGTCTATAAACTCCAGCATTCTGCAGTCCAGACACACAAGCTGCTCTGCCGTATCTTTGTCTGGATTATTTGTATTCGTGATATCTCCTTTTGTTCAACCATTTTCTCCTGCCTAGTACATGTTGTCCAGGTCTCACTACTGTAGAGGGCACTGAGGATGCAGGCTTAGTAGACTCACAGTTTGGTGTTCTCAGTCAGGTAGCTTTTGTCCCACACTCTCTTACTCAGCTGGAACAGACCAGCTACAGCTTTTATAATATGCGTGTTGATTTCAGCATCAAGTGACAGAACGCTGGTGGTGGTGGAGCCTAGATATGTGAATCCACCAACAACTTCCAGCGTCACATTGTCAATGTTGATAGATAGCAATATGGCAACATCTTGGACCATGCTATTTATCTTCCTAATGCTGATGGTCAAACTAAACTCTTCACAGGTGTGAGAGAGTGTGTCCATTTACCAGTGGAGGTTTTCCTCTGTATGGAATGCTAGTGCGGCATTGTCAGCGTAGAGGAACTCTCTGACAAGAACTTGGCACACCTTTGTCTTGCATCTCAGAGGAACAAAGGTGACCAACTTTCCGCCAGTTCTGGCATGGAAGTAGATGCCCTCTGTAGATAACCTGGAAGTATATGACAGCAGCAAAGAGAACAAAATGCCAAAGAGTGTGAGTGCTAGATCACAACCCTGTTTGACCCCACTGTGGATCTCAAAGGGTTCCAACCTGGACAACAAATGCTGGGCAGGAGAAAAAAATGGAACAGTTTCCACCTTTACCATCTTAGGTGTATCTTTGGCATCTCTTGGCAGGGCAAGGTCATCAACTTAAGGGCCCTGGAGTGTACTAATTTTATCAGCATTCACTCATCTCTAAGCCAATGATGTCTGCACTGGCTCGGTCACGTTTATCAGATGGATGACAGCCGTATACTCCAAGACCTTCTGCACAATGAACAGGTCACTGGGTCATGACCTCCTGGGTATCCATACTCCGCTACAACGACACCTGCAAGTGAGATATGAAGATGGTGAACATTGACACTGACAGCTGGGAGACAGTCGCTGACGGCCATATCCTCCGGACGCTGACTGTTTGGAAGAGGCAAGCAGAAACAAAAAGCTCAGCTGGGAGAGAAGAGGGCCAGAGAAAGCTGAGGCCAGCGAATCTGACATCTTCTCAGTCCATTGTCTAACTCCGCAGCAAATGTAGCAGAGGCTGCCATGCCAGAGCGGGTCTCCTGAGTCACATCAGGCGATGTTTAACACGGAGTTGACAACCACAGTGTAAACCATCATCTCATGAGATGACAGACTATTTACCCCATGGTATCTGCTTTTTAGTTTAGTGTCATTTTTTTGTTTCTTTTTCTATATACTTGTTCGTCTTGGACTTGTGGTCTATTTGGGGTTTCTTTAGGGTTTGACTGTTACCCTAAGAATGCTACCATAGATTGTTACTTGTAAAAACAAAATTATTGTTTATTTACAGATCAATGTACATCTCACAAGGTTGTACTTCTGCTTCCCATCAGGTCTCAGTCTCTTCATCATGTGACATTGCATCATGGCTACATCAGTAGTTACTTCAGGATCAGGTGTTCCTGATGTTAACCCTTTACTCTACATCTGCCCTGAAGTCTTTATCCCGACTATATACATCCCTCTACAGCACTCCTCCCACCCGCAAGTCTCAGACTTCACTGTTTGTCTCCGTGTTGCCTTGACCAACCTCCCAGATCTGGTCTTGATTTCATTTTGAGGTTGAGGTTGAACTGCACTCTCCCGTTGTTCGATAGGAGTGTCTTCCAACTGGGCGAGAGTTTCTACTTGTTTCTGTTTCCCTGTCTCCATCTGGAACTAAATATTACATCCAAGATTCCACTGGTTTCCTTCCCAATGATATCAAGGCTCTTTGGCTCCTTCTGTTCCTTCCCTGGTCTGTCTCAATTCTATAAGATCTCAGTTGTGGATCTCTTTCTATAACTCTGCCTTCTTTCTGTTGCTCTCATTTCCACACTTTTTTTTATTCATTCCTGGGATGAGGGCTTCGCTGGCTGGGCCAGCATTTATTGCCCAGCCCTAATTGCCCTTGAGAAGGTGATGGTGAGCTGCCTTCTTGAGCCGCTGCAGTCCATGTGGTGTAGGTACATCCACTGTGCTGTTAGGGAGGGAGTTCCAGGATTTTGACCCAGCGACATTGAAGGAATGGCGATATATTTCCAAGTCAGGATGGTATGCGGCCTGGAGGGGAACTTCCAGGTGGTGATGTTCCCATGCGTCTGCTGCCCTCCTTCTAGATGGTAGTGGTCGTGGGTTTGTAGGTAGGTTCCCGGGCTGCAGCAATTTCAAGTCTAGTCCTCACTTTTAACTTCACTTAACAGGACCCTTTCCCGATTCGTATTCATTCCCTTTGACTAGAAGGTCTTCTTGGGACCCCTCTTCCTCTGTTTTTTGAGGAAACCTGCTTCCAGCTTCTCATGGCAACTCCTTTCAACTTTAGTTTGGGATTTGCTATCTGTCCCTCTCCTATGCTTCTTCTGCTGGTAACTCCTTTCAACTTTAGAGCACACTGACCAACTGAACTCACACTGCTTTCGGTTTCTGTGTGTGTGTGTGTGTGTGTGTGTGTGTGGCGGTTGGGGGGGGGGGGGGGGTCTCTCTCTGGACCTGTGTTGCTAGGCAACAGCACAGTTTTCTTCTCCCTTTCAAGTGCCGTAAACCTAATTAAAATGCAGGCATCTTTTAAAGTGAAACTAAAACTCAGGTTTCATCCACAAATACAGAAATAAAAATCAAACTTAAACATTAAAGCTAAAACTCATTCCTAGCACATAGGGAGGTGATGGTATTGTCACTGGGCTAGTAATCCAGAGACCCAGGGTAATGCTCTGGGGATCTGGGTTTGAATCCCACCATGGCAAATGGTGGAATTTGCATTCAATAAAAATCCATTGTTGATTGTTGTAAAAACCCATCTGGTTCACTAATGTCCTTTAAAGAAGGAAATCTGACTTAAAATGCCTTTGAAGCCACTCATTTGTATCAATCCACTATAAACCTCCATAAAGGAATGAAACTGGACGGACCACCCGGTATTGACAGAGGCACCGAAAATGACAATGGCAATCGTAGCCCTGTCGACCCTGCAAAGTCTTCTTCACTAACTGGGAGAGCTGTCTCACAGACGAGTCAAGCAACAGGCTGGCATAGTCATTCCTCACGGAATAACTCTTACAGATATTGTCCCAGACACCACCATCACCATCCCTGGGTATGTCCTGTCCCACTGAAAGGACAGACCCAGCAGAGATGTCGGCACAGTGGTAGGGAGGGAGTTGCCCTGTGAGTCCTCAACATTGACTCTGGACCCCATGAAGGGCAAGGAAATCTCCTGCTGATTACCACGTACCACCCTCTCTCAGCTGGAGAATC